>NC_069503.1:934567932-934840432 GCF_027579735.1 Bombina bombina
TTTCACCTCAAAGGCCTCAACCCAGCTATAGGCAGCTCCTAAGGTACATGAGACCATAATAGCCCACACAGTGAGAGAAGCGTAAAAACACTGCTTGATAACTGTTACGCCCACCTGTTTCTTTCTTCCCTAAATGGTTTATCACTAACTACTGAGATGGAATAAACATATATAGGCCGATTTTGCCTGTCTCCCACTCAGTGCTGAACAGTTAGATCCTGATGTGCTTGCTTATGCAAACATATCTCTAGCCTTGTACAGTTGAACAATCATCCTCACTTTGTATTTCAATAGTGCAACTTAGCTGTTACCTATTTCTGCAACATCATTATTACCATGTCACAGTCAGCAAGGAAAAAGAATAATAAACAACCCTATCCCCCCAAAAAAACAGTGATGGACCATTTTGGCTCCACTTTCTCTGGACATCATACTGAAATAGATGCTCCAGATTCGCCCGGATCAGAGGCCTCTGAACTCATGTTATCAGCCATACATGACATTCAACAATCTGCAAGCACGGAGGTCACTCCCTCATTTATTATGGAATCTTGTCTACAAATTATTGGATAAGCATCATGCTTCCTTCGCAGCAAAAATAACAGCCTCCACTGCTGAGCTGAAGATAGAAATCTTGTCTACAAATGAACGTATTGATTCCTTGGAAAGGAGACATGAGGACCTATCAGCTGAACAATCAAACCTTCTAAGTTTCATGCAACATCTCTCAGATTACTTTGATGTTGTAGAAGACAAGGAAGCTGACATGGAAGACAGATCCCGGCGAAATAACCTTAGGATCCGGGGTGTGCCGGAGTCTGTCTCTACATCAGACCTACAGCCATATCTAAAAGAGCTCTTTCACTCGCTGGCCCCCAGAACCACTGAGGCAGAAGATCTAATGGATAGAGCCCATCGCTCGCTAAAACCCAAAGGCTTATCTGATGATCAACCACGCAACATCATAGTTCGCTTGCACTATTGAACTTACAAGGAGAGGATTCAGCGGCACATTTCCAAAAACCAGCTCTTCCTGACAAATTTATAAATATACAAATATTCCCCGATTTATCAATGAGGACACTTCAAAAGAGAAAAACCTTTACAGAAATCACCACTACTCTTACAACTATGGAACTTACTACCCTCTCAAAAAGAGAGACCTCAACCGCAACACAACCAATTGAGAGCCACAGCAGAGGAGTGGACATCACCTACTACTTCAATAGAATGACTACCCCAAGTTGTCTCAGCGGAATTTCAAACTGCCACAAGAGATGCTAGAACCAAACCTTCTATGTGGGCAACGTCTAGGTCAAAGGGTCTCTCCTTCCACAATCAGCAAGAGTGCACAGAGTGGTTGGCCCTTCCTCAAAGAGTTGGAGCTGTACTAGAGACTTTTTATTTCCTGCACCTGAACTTCTCCTTGGTTGGACTTTGCTCTAGACCAGGCGGAAGCCCTGAGGATCTCTCCTCAACATGATTGAACTTTGACTGATAAGTATATGCTAACCTGTGCCTTTACTTTATATGAATATTCCTACCGTATGTTAACAGCCGTTCAGTTTACATTGTTATTTATCTAGGTTGTTTTGTTATATATATATATATATATATGTTGGCTCCACAGGCATAAACATAGAGGGAGTTGAAATACACATAGGTAGCTGTATACAGGACGCAACTTTTGAACTAGCATTTCTCACTATTTATAAGAGCGAGCAAAGCATATGGTAATTCTAATTCCATAGCTCAGGGCTTCTAGTCTGAAGACACTGACCTATATTTAATTACACAACGGAGGTTACACTCCAGCCTCCTATTGGCTTTGTAATTGAAGCGCAAGATGCTCTGGTTACAGGTAACTTCCCCCACCCATCTGCTGATATTTTAGAGTTTGTTACACACATTGAGGTCTAATAAGGTCTCTGGTTAAGTAACCCCCCTGTTGCGAGAATTTGAAGACTTGCCCCCTGTATTCTCTAAGTCCCGATATGTGGAAGTATCTAAGAGAAAAATAGTGCTATAATATTAAACAAGCTGTGAAAATTTTTCCCTGACTACAGCTACACCTTTTTTTTTAGAGTGACACAGATATCTCACGACATCAGATAATGTACGAATGCCCTCTATCAGTCAATTGAACTCACCTGTAGTATTCTCACTCCTTAACATAAAAGATACATGACACATGCTTACAGCTGCTTGCAATCTCGATTATGGCTTATCTTTATACTGCTGTTCTATTGGTGTCCTGTACACATGACCATCTTCGCAGTACAAGCTTCTCCCTTCAGACTACCTAAGCACGTACTATGTTCACCTTCTGTTGCAAACAGTTTTTCATACACACCCTATCAACAGTAAACACTCCTAAACCACTATGACTAGCCTCAATTCCAACCTTTTAGCATCCCTATATAGTACTTCCCCTACTACATTCATACCAGTTAAAACCAAGAGTGGTACTGGACTTTACTCCAGGAACTACCATAGATAATTCTTCATGCTGTTGTTTATACGAGTAGTTAACGAATTGTTATATTTCTTGTTGAATCTTGAACTGCTGAATACGATGCATATCTTGTTTGTTTTAACTTTTTTCTTTTTCCTCTTTAAGTAGTTAACAAATTATTATACTTATTGGTGAATACTGTATTGCTGCATATGACACATGCCTTGTTTCTTTTGATTTTCTCTCCTCTTTAAGCACTGACGAAAACACACCCTCTCCTTTAATTCTACCATTAGACAGGCAAAGTGGCTGCCTATCTCACTTTATATTATCCACCCCTCTTTTATTCCCCTCATATCCTGAGCGACCAGCACTCTTCCCCTGAAAGTTATAATATAACAGAAATCCTTCTATTCTCAACTGCCACCTCCCCCCTCTCTCCACCTTTAATAAGGCGCCCTATGAAGGAGGGGGACTACTTAAGTGTTTTTTTCTTGACAATACCGCATTTGTAAAAACTAATTCCATTCCTTGAACTAACTTTATCACCACAGACGGAATAGCCTTTAACTGATATCCTTCCCCCCTCTATCCTCTATCCCTGACCCACAACCCTCCCCCCATTTTTTTTCTCCTCCCCTCTTCCCTCCTCTCCTTTCTGCTTTCTTCTATTTCTTTCAGAAGTGAATAACTCGTACAACCATGTCGCTTATCTGCACCTCCCATAACACTAGGGGGCTTAACACCCAAAACAAGAGAAGTAGACTTATACGCTACTTAGCTCACGCTGCATCACAAATTGTATTTCTCCAGGAGAAACATTGGGTAGATGGCTCACCCATACCCCTAACCTCCAGAAACTACCCAGCAATAGAAGTAGCCTCCTTCCCAGGAAAATCTAGAGGAGTTGTGATAATGATACACAAGAGCATCCTATATGAAAAGCTAGAAGTATTTAGTGACTCTCAGTGTAGGTTCCTAATTGTTAACTGCAAACTTGATGGTGTCCCATACACCTTAGCAAGCTATTATGGCCCAAACTCGGGGCAAATCCAAGCACTTCAAAAATTTCTAAGGCTGCTTTCAATGCACAAGACCCGCAACCTGTTGCTCTCTTACACTCACAGATTTGGGACAGCTAAGGCTGCTTTCAATGCACAAGACCCGCAACCTGTTGCTTTCTTGCACTCACAGATTTGGGACAGCTAAGGCTGCTTTCAATGCACAAGACCCGCAACCTGTTGCTTTCTTACACTCACAGATTTGGAAGCAGCTTAAATAATCAATAATACACCCTAGTCCCCAACCTGGTGCAAACATAGCGCAACGCTTTTACAGTAATCTTTTCTTGTCCTGCCCTCTTGTTCCCTCCCCTCGCCACCCACTCTCTCTTCTTCTTTTTCTCCCTCCTCTCTCCCTCTTCCCTTTTTTTTTTCTCCCCCCTCCCCCCCCCCCTTTTACCTTATACATACTTGCCTACCTCGGGTTAATTTCCCTTGCCCTTTTCTCCCCCAGGTATCTGTTTCTCTTACTATGTAATAGTTGTCTATTCCTCTACTCAGATATAGATATATTTTTACCCTTGTTTCTCAGCATCAGATATGTATGCTAACAAAGTGAGTATCCTTCTTGACCTCTTTTTTTTCAGAGCTTACGTTTATGGACTAAACACCTTTACTAATTGTTTATCTGGGCTTTAGTCTCAGAATATTATGCTCATGCATGCTGTTCCTGAATCACCTTGTTATGCAAATATTATGCATTCATGTTTGTAACGTTGTGTCCATCTTCCAATAAAAATTATCTATTCAATAAAAAGCATTTCAAATAAAAAAAAAAAATCTTAATTAGATGGTATTTGACCTTCAATCATTTGACAAGTATATATCTAAAATATCACATAGTTGTGTTGGCCTGGGTGTATTGTAGGGGGCTCCATGTTTCATGCATGTTCTCTCTATCACTGGCTCCCCTTTTTTCACAGTAAAGCAATCTGATTTAAAAAAAATAAAAAGCTCTTCAGTTTCCCTTAAACCCATAATTGAAATGACTATTCATCTTCATCTCTTACATATTGGCCTAAATGGTACAACATCTTAATTTGCTAGAAGCAATAATTAAAGGAAGTGACTCCATTCTGGGGTGGCCCTTGTTACTGGGTCCTGAGTGGCTGAGTATTGGTGTTTGATATCAAGGTGATACTTTCTAAATGTGTCCTTTGATAAGGTCATTTTACTCATTTGCAGCTGCAGATTGGTGTTGAGGGTTCACTGGACTGGGTGATTAAGAAAATGCAGTTGATATATAGAGCTCAAGAAACGTACTTTAAATGCAAAGTGTGCAAAAGACTTAAAATGCATTCTGAAGGATTAAAGCACATTTAATTTAAAGAAACACTAAAGTCAAAATTAAACTTTTATGATTCAGATAGAGCACACAAATTTAAACAACTTACCATTTCACTTCCTTTATCTAAATGTGCACAATCTTTTTATGTACACATTTTCTGAGGCACCAGCTACTACTGAGCATTTGGAAGAATTCACAGAGTATACGTATATGCATCTTGTGATTGGCTGATGGCTGTCACATGATGCAGTGGGAGGTTTAATAGAACTACTATTCATTTTAAATGCAAACTAACGGCTAGATTTAGGCCTAGATTTAGAGTTGGGCGGTAGCCGTGAAAACCAGCGTTAGAGGGTCCTAACGCTGGTTTTTACCGCCCTCTGGTATTTGGAGTTAGTCAGGAAAGGGTCTAACGCTCACTTTCCAGCCTCGACTTTTCCATACCGCAGATCCCCTTACGTCAATTGCGTATCCTATCTTTTCAATGGGATCTTTCTAACGCCAGTATTTAGAGTCGTGGCTGAAGTGAGCGTTAGAAATCTAACGACCAAACTCCAGCCGGAGAAAAAAGTCAGTAGTTAAGAGCTTTTTGGGCTAACGCCGGTTCATAAAGCTCTTAACTACTGTGCTCTACAGTACACTAACACCCATAAACTATCTATGTACCCCTAAACCGAGGCCCCCCACATCGCCGCCACTCGATTAAATTTTTTTAACCCCTAATCTGCCGACCGCCACCTACGTTATACTTATGTACCCCAAATCTGCTGCCCCTAACACCGGCCACCCCTATATTATATTTATTAACCTCTAATCTGCCCCCCACAACGTCGCCGCCAGCTACCTACACTTATTAACCCCTAATCTGCCGAGTGGACCGCACCGATACTATAATAAAGTTATTAACCCCTAATCCGTCTCACTCCCGCCTCAATAACCCTATAATAAATAGTATTAACCCCTAATCTGCCCTCCCTAACATCGCCGACACCTAACTTCAAACATTAACCCCTAATCTGCCGACCGGAGCTCACCACTATTCTAATAAAATTTTTAACCCCTAAAGCTAATTCTAACCCTAAGCCTAACACCCCACTAAGTTAAATATAATTTTATTCTAACAAAATAAATTAACTCTTATTAAATAAATTATTCCTATTTAAAGCCAAATACTTACCTGTAAAATAAATCCTAATATAGCTACAATATAAATTATAATTATATTGTAGCTATTTTAGGATAAATATTTATTTTACAGGTAACTTTGTAATTATTTTAACCAGGTACAATAGCTAATAAATAGTTAAGAACTATTTAATAGTTACCTAGTTAAAATAATTACAAAATTACCTGTAAAATAAATCCTAACCTAAGTTACAATTAAACCTAACACTACACTATCAATAAATAAATTAAATAAACTACCTACAATTATCTACAATTAAACCTAACACTACACTATCAATAAATAAATTAAATACAATTCTTACAAATAAATACAATTAAATAAACTAACTAAAGTACAAAAAATAAAAAAGAACTAAGTTACCAAAAATAAAAAAATATTTACAAACATTAGAAAAAAATTACAACAATTTTAAACTAATTACACCTACTCTAAGCCCCCTAATAAAATAACAAAGACCCCCACAATAAAAAAATGCTCTACCCTATTCTAAATTACAAAAGTTCAAAGCTCTTTTACCTTACCAGCCCTTAAAAGGACCTTTTGTGGGGCATGCCCCAAAGAATTCAGCTCTTTTGCCTGTAAAAAAAACCATACAATACCCCCCCCAACATTACAACCCATCACCCACATACCCCTAATCTAACCCAAACCCCCCTTAAATAAACCTAACACTAAGCCCCTGAAGATCTTTCTATCTTGTCTTCACCATGCCAGGTATCACCGATCGTTCCAGGCTCCGAAATCTTCATCCAAGCCCAAGCGGGGGCTAGACATCTATCATCCGGCGGCTGAAGAGGTCCAGAAGAGGCTCCAAAGTCTTCATCCTATCCGGGAAGAAGAGGCGATCCCGACCGGCAACCATCTTGATCCAAGCGGCATCTTCTATCTTCATCCGATGACGACCGGCTCCATCTTGAAGACCTCCACCGCGGACCCATCTTCTTCTTCCGACGACTTCCCGACGAATGATGGTTCCTTTAAGGGACGTCATCCAAGATGGCGTCCCTCGAATTCCGATTGGCTGATATGATTCTATCAGCCAATCGGAATTAAGGTAGGAAAATTCTGATTGGCTGATGGAATCAGCCAATCAGAATCAAGTTCAATCCGATTGGCTGATCCGATCAGCCAATCAGATTGAGCTCGCATTCTATTGGCTGATCGGAACAGCCAATAGAATGCGAGCTCAATCTGATTGGCTGATTGAATCATCAAGGTAGGAAGATCTTCAGGGGCTTAGTGTTAGGTTTATTTAAGGGGGGTTTGGGTTAGATTAGGGGTATGTGGGTGGTGGGTTGTAATGTTGGGGGGGGGGGGGTATTGTATGTTTTTTTTACAGGCAAAAGAGCTGAATTCTTTGGGGCATGCCCCACAAAAGGTCCTTTTAAGGGCTGGTAAGGTAAAACAGCTTTGAACTTTTGTAATTTAGAATAGGGTAGGGCATTTTTTTATTTTGGGGGTATTTGTTATTTTATTAGGGGGCTTAGAGTAGGTGTAATTAGTTTAAAATTGTTGTAATTTTTTTCTAATGTTTGTAAATATTTTTTTATTTTTTGTAACTTAGTTCTTTTTTATTTTTTGTACTTTAGTTAGTTTATTTAATTGTATTTATTTGTAGGAATTGTATTTAATTTATTTATTGATAGTGTAGTGTTAGGTTTAATTGTAGATAATTGTAGGTAGTTTATTTAATTTATTTATTGATAGTGTAGTGTTAGGTTTAATTGTAACTTAGGTTAGGATTTATTTTACAGGTAATTTTGTAATTATTTTAACTAGGTAACTATTAAATAGTTATTAACTATTTAATAGCTATTGTACCTGGTTAAAATAATTACAAAGTTGCCTGTAAAATAAATATTAATCCTAAAATAGCTACAATATAATTATAATTTATATTGTAGCTACATTAGGGTTTATTTTACAGGTAAGTATTTAGCTTTAAATAGGAATAATTTATTTAATAAGAGTTAATTTATTTAGTTAGATTTAAATTATATTTAATTTAGGGGGGTGTTAGGGTTAAAGTTAGACTTAGCTTTAGGGGTTAATAAATTTATTAGAGTAGCGGTGAGCTCCTGTCGGCACATTAGGGGTTAATACTTGAAGTTAGGTGTCAGCAATGTTAGGGAGGGCAGATTAGAGGTTAATACTATTTATTATAGAGTTATTGAGGTGGGAGTGAGGCGGATTAGGGGTTAATACATTTATTATTGTAGCGCTCAGGTCCGGTCGGCAGATTAGGGGTTAATAAGTGTAGTTAGGTGGAAGCGACGTTGGGGGCGGCAGATTAGGGGTTAATAAATATAATATAGGGGTCGGCGATGTTAGGGCAGCAGATTAGGGGTACATAGGGATAATGTAGGTGGCGGGGGTGTACGGAGCGGCAGATTAGGGGTTAAAAATAATATGCAGGGGTCAGCGATAGCGGGGGCGGCAGATTAGGGGTTAATAAGTGTAAGGTTAGGGGTGTTTAGACTCGGGGTACATGTTAGAGTGTTAGGTGCAGACGTAGGAAGTGTTTCCCCATAGAAAACAATGGGGCTGCGTTAGGAGCTGAACGCAGCTTTTTTGCAGGTGTTAGGTTTTTTTTCAGCTCAAACAGCCCCATTGTTTTCTATGGGGGAATCGTGCACAAGCACGTTTTTGAAGCTGGCCGCGTCCGTAAGCACCACTGGTATCGAGAGTTGAAGTTGCGGTAAATATGCTCTACGCTCCTTTTTTGGAGCCTAACGCAGCCATTCTGTGAACTCTAAATACCAGCGGTATTTAAAAGGTGCGGCCAAAAAAAAGCACGCATAGCTAACGAACCCCTTTGGCCGCAAAACTCTAAATCTAGGCGTTACGCGTGCTTCTTTTCCCCCGCACCTTTTAAATACCGCTGGTATTTAGAGTTCACAGAATGGCTGGGTTTTCAGTGCGTTAGGCTCTAAAAAGGGAGCGTAGAGCATAATTTAACGCCACTGCAACTCTAGATACCAGCGGTGCTTACGGACGCAGCCAGCTTCAAAAACGTGCTCGTGCACGATTCCCCCATAGAAAACAATGGGGCCATTTGAGCTGAAAAAAAACCTAACACCTGCAAAAAAGCAGCGTTCAGCTCCTAACGCAGCCCCATTGTTTTCTATGGGGAAACACTTCCTACGTCTGCACCTAACACCCTAACATGAACCCCGAGTCTAAACACCCCTAACCTTACACTTATTAACTCCTAATCTGCCGTCCCCGCTATCGTTGACCCCTGCATATTATTTTTAACCCCTAATCTGCCGCTCCGTACACCCCCGCCACCTACATTATCCCTATGTACCCCTAATCTGCTGCCCTAACATCGCCGACCGCCGACTTATTAACTCCTAATCTGCCGCCCCCGCTATCGCTGACACCTGCATATTTTTTTTAACCCCTAATCTGCCGCTCCGTAAACCGCCGCTACCTGCATCATCCCTATGTACCCCTAATCTGCTGCCCCTAACACCGCCGACCCCTATATTATATTTATTAACCCCTAATCTGCCCCCCTCAACGTCGCCTCCACCTGCCTACACTTATTAACCCCTAATCTGCCGAGCGGACCGCACCGCTACTATAATAAAGTTATTAACCCGTAAACTGCCTCACTCCCGCCTCAATAACCCTATAATAAATAGTATTAACCCCTAATCTGCCCTCCCTAACATCGCAGACACCTAACTTCAAGTATTAACCCCTAATCTGCCGACCGAATCTCGCCGCTACTGTAATAAATGGATTAACCCCTAAAGCTAAGTCTAACCCTAACCCTAACACCCCCCTAAATTAAATATAATTTAAATCTAACGAAATAAATTAACTCTTATTAAATAAATTATTCCTATTTAAAGCTAAATACTTACCTGTAAAATAAACCCTAATATAGCTACAATATAAATTATAATTATATTATAGCTATTTTAGGATTTATATTTATTTTACAGGTAACTTTGTATTTATTTTAACCAGGTACAGTTAAGAACTATTTAATAGCTAAAATAGTTAAAATAATTACAAAATTACCTGTAAAATAAATCCTAAACTAAGTTACAATTAAACCTAACACTACACTATCAATAAATTAATTAAATAAAATACCTACAATTATCTACAATTAAACCTAACACTACACTATCAATAAATTAATTAAATACAATATCTACAAATAAATACAATTAAATAAACTATCTAAAGTACAAAAAATAAAAAAAAACTAAGTTACAAAAAATAAAAAAATATTTACAAACATTAGAAAAATATTACAACAATTTTAAACTAATTACACCTACTCTAAGCCCCCTAATAAAATAACAAAGACCCCCAAAATAAAAAAATGCCCTACCCTATTCTAAATTACAAAAGTTCAAAGCTCTTTTACCTTACCAGCCCTTAAAAGGGCCCTTTGCGGGGCATGCCCCAAAGAATTCAGCTCTTTTGCCTGTAAAAAAAACCATACAATACCCCCCCCAACATTACAACCCACCACCCACATACCCCTAATCTAACCCAAACCCCCCTTAAATAAACCTGACACTAAGCCCCTGAAGATCTTCCTACCTTGTCTTCACCATGCCAGGTATCACCGATCGTTCCAGGCTCCGAAATCTTCATCCAAGCCCAAGCGGGGGCTAGACATCCATCATCCGACGGCTGAAGAAGTCCAGAAGAGGGTCCAAAGTCTTCATCCTATTCGGGAAGAAGAGTAGATCCGGACCGGCAACCATCTTCTTCCAAGCGGCATCTTCTATCTTCATCCGATGAGGACCGGCTCCATCTTGAAGACCTCCACCGCGGACCCATCTTCTTCCGACGACTTCCCGACGAATGACGGTTCCTTTAAGGGACGTCATCCAAGATGGCGTCCCTCGAATTCCGATTGGCTGATAAGATTCTATAAGCCAATCTGTCATGAACTCCTCAGTTCCACCTTAACTTATGTTACTACATCTCACATACCACCTTAAGAATCAATTATCTGGCTCTCTTTTCCTTTAAAAGCTTTCCATTTCCCATACACCTTTGCTGGTTTATTGAAGGTTGATACCCACTCACTCTCCAGCCTTTCTTGTTACTTGTCTAAAACAGAGTATCACTTGTTCTGTGATTAGCTTTGTCTCCTTCAACTGAAGCTACTTCTCATCTAAAGCAGAAGTCACCTGTTGCAACTGCAGCACACACACCGCTCTAACAACTTCCAGCTTAACGGACACAGGCCGCAATCTGCAGAGAGGATCAGAGAGGCTGCACGCACACAGCTGCTAGAGCCAGGTTCCGTATACAAGTGTTAGCATTGCCGTTAAGACTGTGAACTTATCTTTACCGTATGGTGTAATGTTTAAAAGCGCAGCAAGCTGATACAGTATTCTTAACACTGTTTACAAATCTTTACTGCAAGATGTATTATTTAAAGGCCCAGCAAGCTGAAACAGTAAACTTAACACTGTGAACTTATCTTTACCACAAGGTGTATTATTTAAAGGGCCAGCAAGCTGAACATTATTCTCCACATTGTGAACTTATCTTTACCGCAAGGTGGATTATTTAAAGGCACAGTATTACCTTAAAGGGGACCTCACTTATCTGTCACAAACCTATATAAACTGTTACTTATTATCTAAAAGTTTACATAGTACAAACTTATCTCTGGACCCAGATATAAATCACCTGATCTTACTACTTATAATTTTGAGGTGAATATTCCGGGCTACATTAATCCAGGTGATTAAGACTCTGTCTCCTCACTAGCAGACAGACTTAATCACATGATACATACAAACTATTTACCAGAGAATACTCATAATCAGACTAAAGAAACAGCAATCGAATTGCTGATCATTACATAATAAACCAGCCCTAAAATCTATATTTGATAATGGAGCCCAGTGACCTGACATCACAAATCCATACCCTAAATCAGCATTTGGATAGTCTGACACAGGCTTTTAGAGAGATGCAGGTAGAAAACCAGAGTCTCAAAGCCTGTTTAAGGGAAGCACTGTCAAATAGGAACTCTGGAACTGATCATCAAGCAGAACCCCAAGTCTCCTACCCGGAGAAATTTTCTGGAGATCATTCCACATTTAGGCAGTTTAGGAATGCATGCCTCTTGCTTTTTGACCTTCGTCCTAGGACATATGCAACTGATAGGTCCAAGGTTCTAACCATATTCTCCTATCTCAGGGGAGAACCCAGGGCCCGGGCCGACTCCTTTTATGAGACCCAGGAACCCATTCTAAATTCCCTGGATGCTTTCCTAAAGGCATTATCAGGCCTCTACGATGACCCCTACCGTCAAATATCTGCAGAAAGTAAACTCAGGAACTTAAAGCAGTCTAAAGCACCGGTAGAAGAGTACATTACCAGATTTAGAATCTGGGCTAGAGATTCCCTCTGGAATGAGGTATCTCTAAAAAACCAATACCGTCTCGGACTTGCAGAGGAGATAAAGGATGAGCTCGCCAGGATTGGTATACCGGATCGTCTTGACGACCTTTATGCCCTCACGATTACAATTGACAGACGCCTTAGAGAGAGGAAGCAGGAAAGAAGCCCATCTACAGCACCTGTTCGCAGGGTACTGCCAACTCTTCCAACCATTGGTCCACCGTCCGACCAACCCATGGACATCAGTTTTATTAGGGGTCCACTTACCCCGCAGGAAAAGGCTAGACGCCAAACTGCGAATTTATGTATGTACTGCGCAGGTACTGGTCATGCAGTTAAGGAGTGCCCTCTATTACTAAAGCATAAGATAGGTAAGATCCATAACATAAAACATTGTTTCCACACAAAAACCACTGCTACAGCTTACCTTACCATTCCCTTGCTTTTGCAGTGGGACCGACACAGGATAGAGTGTAACGCCATTATCGATACAGGCGCTTGCGCCAACTTTATTGATTTACGTATGGTTGAATTAAATAAAATACCCTTTCAGTTTAAAAGCACACCTTTGCCTATAAAAGTCATTGATGGTTCGCATTTAGCATCTGGTCCAGTGTCTCAACAGACTATTCCTTTACTCGTTTCCTCTCCACCTGGTCACACTGAAACTATCTCCTTTGACATTATTTCTTCTCCCATTTACCCTATTGTTCTGGGAATCACTTGGCTTCAACTACACCAACCTGTGTTGCATTGGGATACCCTCACCATTTCATTCTCCTCTCCCTACTGTGTCTCAACTTGTTTTCCAAACACTCACTTGTTCACTACTTCCTCATCTCCTATTCCTACACAATATCTTGACTTCTCTGCTGTCTTCAATAAAACAGAAGCCGAGTCGTTGCCCCCACATAGGCCTTACGATTGCCCCATAGACTTACTTCCCGGGGCAACCATTCCCTATGGCCACATCTATCCTCTTTCTAGACCTGAATTGGCTCATTTAAAAACCTATATCACTGATAATCTAAAAAAAGGTTTTATTCGCCCTTCGACCTCCCCTGCCGGTGCCAGCATTTTTTTCGTGAAAAACAAGGATGGGTCATTACGTCCGATAATAGATTATCGGGAATTAAACAAGCGTACTAAAAAGAACAGGTACCCTTTGCCTCTCATTCCCGAGTTAATTGAGAGGTTAAGAGGTGCCACTATTTTTACTAAACTTGATCTTAGGGGTGCCTACAACCTTGTAAGAATAAGGTCCGGAGATGAGTGGCTGACTGCATTTAGGACCAGGTATGGTCTTTTCGAATAAACAGTTATGCCATTCGGGTTGTGTAATGCTCCGGCAAGATTCCAGAATTTCATTAATGATATCTTTAGGGACATCCTCAACACTTTCCTGGTGGTCTATCTAGACGATATTCTTATCTATTCTTCCTCTTTCTCTGAACATGTCAAACACGTCAGGTTAGTGTTATAAAGATTACAGACACATAAGCTGTATGTTAAGTAAGAGAAGTGTCTCTTCCATGTAAATTAAGTATCATTTCTTGGCTATCGCATTAGCAATAGCAGGATATCTATGGAGGATAGTAAAATCTCTGCCATCACCACTTGGCCTATACCTTCCAACATAAAAGAAGTCCAGCGGTTCTTAGGCTTCGCCAATTTTTACAGGCGCTTTATCTGCAATTTTGCAGCCATTGCTAGGCCACTCACTAACCTGACTAGGACCACTAAGCCATTCATCTGGACTCCAGAAACTCAAAAGGCATTTGAACTCCTTAAATCTCTATTTGTTACTTCCCCAGTACTGCACATTCCCAACAGCAAAGCACAATTCGTATTGGAAGTGGATGCGTCCGAATACGCCATCGGATCTATTCTATCCCAGAGACTCTTACCAAAAGATCCTTTGCACCCAGTGTGTTTCTTCTCCAGACTCCTTACACCTGCTGAACTCAACTATCCAGTGGGGGAAAAGGAGCTTCTCGCAATTAAAACTTCATTTGACCAGTGGAGACATTTGCTGGAGGGCGCAGAACATCCAATAGTAATTTATACGGACCATAAAAACCTACAATATCTTCAAACTAGTCGTACTAGTCAGCTCGTCAGCTCAGGTGGAGCTTGTACTTTTCACGATTCAATTTCACCATCACATATCGACCTGGATCAAGAAACGGTAAGGCGGACGCTCTGTCTCGAAAAGATATTAAGCCTTCCACAGCTCCTCCCAACTCAACAATAGTTCCCGTTACATCCATAATTGGTGTACTCTCACCTGATAGCACTGAATTAAAGAACCAACAACAACTGGATACAACAAAGGCTACTTACCCTCTCACCCTTGATCAAACTGGTATCCTCTGTAATAAGTCAAGATATTACATACCACCATCTCTCCGGACAAAAGTGTTATCTATAACTCATGATTCCTCCTTAGCTGGTCATTTGGGAATACATAAGACCTATGACCTTCTGCAAAGGCACTTCTGGTGGCCTTCTATGAGACACTCAGTAAAACAATATATAAGTTCCTGTTCCACCTGTCAAACCTGTAAACCATCTCATCAACTCCCTCTGGGCCTACTGCAAAACATACCCTTACCAGACTATCCGTGGGCATACGTCTCTATGGATTTTATCGTTGATCTTCCAAGCTCCTGTGGCATGACTGTCATCTTTGTCGTAGTTGATCTGTTCTCTAGAATGGCCCACTTCATTCCTACAGCTTCACTTCCTACAGCACAGCAGACTGCATATCTATTTATCAAAGAGATTGTTCGACTGCATGGCCTTCCAGTATCTGTACTCAGTGACAGAGGGTCGCAATTTACATCCAAGTTTTGGAGATCCCTATGTCAATCTCTTGGCATTCAGCAACACCTGACTACATCGTACCACCCGCAAACAAATGGGCTATGTGAACGTACCAAAAAATGGTTGGAGCAATACCTGAGATGTTTTTGCTCCCATAAACACGACTCTTGGGCTTCGCTCCTTCCCCAGGCTGAATTTTCTTTCAATAACACTACTAATTCATCCACAGGATTTTCACCCTTTTATGTCAACTCAGGAAGGCACCCTCGTTTTCACCCGCTACCTTCTGCAAACAGTCCCTGTCCACAAGTAAATGACTTGGTCAACTCCATTAAACAGACCTATACTGTCATACAAGAGAACATCAAGCAAGCACAAGCCACCCAGAAACGATACTACGACCTACGCCATCGTCCCCAACCCGCCTACAAAGTGGGTGACTTAGTTTGGCTCGCCACCAAAAATCTTAAATTACCTACACCCTGTAGGAAATTCAATAAACTGTTTGTGGGACCCTTCCCGATAGTGGCTATAAGCAACCCTGTCACTGTTACCCTACAACTCCCAGCAACTTACCGTATACATCCCACATTTCATGTGTCACTTGTCAAACCCTGTGATCCCTCAACCCATGTCTCTACATCTCCTCCAGAATCTCCTACACCTGACCCCGAATACGAAGTACATTCTATAGTCGACTCCTGAAGATATCACGGTGAACTCCAATACCTTGTCTGCTGGTCGGGGTATGACTCATCTGAGGATTCCTGGGAGCCGGCATCCAATCTATCGGCTCCCCGTCTGGTGTCTGTGTTCCACCGTAGGCATCCTGATCGTCCAGCGCCTTGACACCTCCTTGAGGTTCTTTTGAGGGGGGGATGTGTCATGAACTCCTCAGTTCCACCTTAACTTATGTTACTACATCTCACATACCACCTTAAGAATCAATTATCTGGCTCTCTTTTCCTTTAAAAGCTTTCCATTTCCCATACACCTTTGCTGGTTTATTGAAGGTTGATACCCACTCACTCTCCAGCCTTTCTTGTTACTTGTCTAAAACAGAGTATCACTTGTTCTGTGATTAGCTTTGTCTCCTTCAACTGAAGCTACTTCTCATCTAAAGCAGAAGTCACCTGTTGCAACTGCAGCACGCACACCGCTCTAACAACTTCCAGCTTAACGGACACAGGCCGCAATCTGCAGAGAGGATCAGAGAGGCTGCACGCACACAGCTGCTAGAGCCAGGTTCCGTATACAAGTGTTAGCATTGCCGTTAAGACTGTGAACTTATCTTTACCGTATGGTGTAATGTTTAACAGCGCAGCAAGCTGATACAGTATTCTTAACACTGTTTACAAATCTTTACTGCAAGATGTATTATTTAAAGGCCCAGCAAGCTGAAACAGTAAACTTAACACTGTGAACTTATCTTTACCACAAGGTGTATTATTTAAAGGGCCAGCAAGCTGAACATTATACTCCACATTGTGAACTTATCTTTACCGCAAGGTGGATTATTTAAAGGCACAGAATTACCTTAAAGGGGACCTCACTTATCTGTCACAAACCTATATAAACTGTTACTTATTATCTAAAAGTTTACATAGTACAAACTTATCTCTGGACCCAGATATAAATCACCTGATCTTACTACTTATAATTTTGAGGTGAATATTCCGGGCTACATTAATCCAGGTGATTAAGACTCTGTCTCCTCACTAGCAGACAGACTTAATCACATGATACATACAAACTATTTACCAGAGAATACTCATAATCAGACTAAAGAAACAGCAATCGAATTGCTGATCATTACACAATCGGAATTAAGGTAGGAAAATTCTGATTGGCTGATGGAATCAGCCAATCAGAATCAAGTTCAATCCCATTGGCTGATTCAATCAGCCAATCAGATTGAGCTCGCATTCTATTGGCTGTTCCGATCAGCCAATAGAATGCGAGCTCAATCTGATTGGCTGATCGGATCAACCAATCGGATTGAACTTGATTCTGATTGGCTGATGGAATCCTATCAGCCAATCGGAATTCGAGGGACGCCATCTTGGATGACGTCCCTTAAAGGAACCGTCATTCGTCGGGAAGTCGTCGGAAGAAGAAGATGGGTCCGCGGTGGAGGTCTTCAAGATGGAGCCGGTCCTCATCGGATGAAGATAGAAGATGCCGCTTGGAAGAAGATGGTTGCCGTTCCGGATCTACTCTTCTTCCCGGATAGGATGAAGACTTTGGACCCTCTTCTGGACTTCTTCAGCCGTCGGATAATGGATGTCTAGCCCCTGCTTGGGCTTGGATGAAGATTTCGGAGCCTGGAACGATCAGTGATACCTGGAATGGTGAAGACAAGGTAGGAAGATCTTCAGGGGCTTAGTGTTAGGTTTATTTAAGGGGGGTTTGGGTTAGATTAGGGGTATGTGGGTGGTGGGTTGTAATGTTGGGGGGGGGATATTGTATGTTTTTTTTTACAGGCAAAAGAGCTGAATTCTTTGGGGCATGCCCCGCAAATGGCCCTTTTCAGGGCTGGTAAGGTAAAAGAGCTTTGAACTTTTGTAATTTAGAATAGGGTAGGGCATTTTTTTATTTTGGGGGTCTTTGTTATTTTATTAGGGGGCTTAGAGTAGGTGTAATTAGTTTAAAATTGTTGTAATTTTTTTCTAATGTTTGTAAATATTTTTTTATTTTTTGTAACTTAGTTCTTTTTTATTGTTTGTACTTTAGTTAGTTTATTTAATTGTATTTATTTGTAGGAATTGTATTTCATTTATTTATTGATAGTGTAGTGTTAGGTTTAATTGTAACTTAGGTTAGGATTTATTTTACAGGTAATTTTGTAATTATTTTAACTAGGTAGCTATTAAATAGTTATTAACTATTTAATAGCTATTGTACCTGGTTAAAATAATTACAAAGTTGCCTGTAAAATAAATATTAATCCTAAAATAGCTAAGATATAATTATAATTTTATTGTAGCTATATTAGGATTTATTTTACAGGTAAGTATTTAGATTTAAATAGGAATAATTTATTTAATAAGACTTAATTTATTTCGTTAGATAAAAATTATATTTAACTTAGGGGGGTGTTGGTGTTAGGGTTAGAATTAGCTTAAGAGGTTAAACAGTTTATTAGAGTAGCGGTGAGCTCCGATCGGCAGATTAGGGGTTAATACTTGAAGTTAGGTGTCGGCGATGTTAGGGAGGGCAGATTAGGGGTTAATACTATTTATTATAGGGTTTTTGAGGCGGGAGTGAGGCGGATTAGGGGTTAATACATTTATTATACTAGCGGTGAGCTCCGGTCGGCAGATTAGGGGTTAATAATTGTAGGTAGCTGGCGGCGACGTTGTGGGGGGCAGATTAGGGGTTAATAAATATAATATAGGGGTCGGCGGTGTTAGGGGCAGCAGATTAGGGGTACATAGGGATAACGTAGTTGGCGGCGGTATACGGAGCGGCAGATTAGGGGTTAAAAAATTTAAATATAGTGGCGGCGATGTGGGGGGACCTCGGTTTAGGGGTACATAGGTAGTTTATGGGTGTTAGTGTACTTTAGAGCACAGTAGTTAAGAGTTTTATGAACCGGCGTTAGCCCAGAAAGCTCTTAACTACTGACTTTTTTCTGCGGCTGGAGTTTTGTCGTTAGATTTCTAACGCTCACTTCAGCCATGACTCTAAATACCAGCGTTAGAAAGATCCCATTGAAAACATAGGATACGCAATTGACGTAAGGGGATCTGCGGTATGGAAAAGTCGCGGCTGGAAAGTGAGCGTTAGACCCTTTAATGACTGACTCTAAATACCAGCGGTAGCCCAAAACCAGCGTTAACCTCTAACGCTGGTTTTGACGGCTACTGCCCAACTCTAAATCTAGGCCTAAGTGCTTTTGCATTCTCTTGTTATTATACATTTAACAAATATGCTATTCTACTGCATTTTATAGTTATTTGATCTTCAGGGTCATAGAAACAATTTATGTCAACTTTTAATACAGACCTTTCTCTCATTCCATTCCTTCTCTCTCTTTCTCTCTCTCATATTTTTCTTCCTCCTCCTCTCTCAATTATATAAACTGAAATTGCTCAAATTAAATTTGGTCACATTCCCAGATTGCCGTAAAGTTGGATATCATTTTGGGGCAATATAAAGTTACAATGATTTGGGCACGGTTTAAGGATTTTAACAGGTTAAGGCCATTTTCTTTTATTTCACATGCCCAAGCAAAAATCATCAGCTAACTTTTATTTTTTATATTTTTGCATCTTTGTAAACATATTTCGCAAACTTTATTATGCCATGAAATCTCTGTGCCCAATATAATAACGATTATTTCCATTTCCCATTTATGTTTAAGCACTGGATACACTGAAATGAGGGAGGTAGCCTTTAATGATTTATCTCCATCTGTCAATAATATTATCACTTCACTATTCCCTACAGGGTCCTTCTCATCTATTAGTTGCCATCTTCAGAATGTCTGTTGACAGTAACAAGGCTTGACTGGACATTTAGATAGATTTACTGGCTTTGCAAACCCTGAGCAGTAGACCTCCTGAACATCTATAACAATTTATTGAAATCAATATGATCAAATGTGGAAAACCTCATAGACACGCACAGAGGATGCCTCAGGAAATTCTCTAAAAAAGGGGGCTGTACCCTGCGAGATGCCTCCCTTTAGATACTAATAGTGATTTTTGGAAAGGGGAACTTTACTGGTGGGGATAAAAGTTTAAAGGTGGAAGAGGCACTCTTTCAAAATTAAATTAAATAATGCAGCCAATATAAATCAAATGACTCTGCTTTCAGAGTAGGGTAATAAATGTTCTGTGATGCTTCACACACTTTCTCCACTTTTCAGTTGGTGAGAGGTAACCTTGAGATGTTTAGAGAAAACACCAAACCACACAGAGTACTTTCAGCTTCACTCATGGAACACCCTTGTTCAGGCTACTAGCATAGGTGGGGGAACTAATTTTACAATAAGAAAAACAAAACTCTTTGAATTTTGTATAATAAGTACACATTTCATAGCTTTTTCTGCATGTGCACTGTAGTTTTATTATGATTCCTATTGTGTGCATTTTTTCTGCATAATTTCAATAAAAGTTTAAACGGCTAGATTACAATTTTTTATCAGGGGTGCGGTACTAACTTGCACGTTATTGTCACCGCTCACTTACCTGCAGCGCTGGTATTACAGGTTTTCAGAAACCCAGCGTTAAAAGGCAAGAAGTGACCGTAGAGCAAAATTGTGCTCCATACCACACTCCAATATCAGTGCTGCTTAAGTCAGTGGTGAGCTGGTAGTACGTGCTCGTGCACAATTTCCTCATAGACATCAATGGAGAGAGCCGGCTGAGAAAAAGTCTAACACCTGCAATAAAGCAGCGTAAAGCTCAGTAACGCAGCCCCATTGATTCCTATGGGGAAACACATTTTATGTTTACACCGAACACCCTAACATGAACCCCGAGTCTAAACACCCCTATTCTTACACTTATTAACCCCTAATCTGCTGCTCCCGACATCGCCGACACCTACATTATTCTTATTAACCCCTAATCTGCCGCTCTAGACATAGCAGCCACTATAATAAACATATTAACCCGTAAACCGCCACACTCCCGCATCGCAAACGCTATTTAATTATTATTAACCCCTAATCTGCCGCCCCCTACTTTGCCGCCACTATACTATATTTATTAACCCCTAAATCTAAGTCTAACCCTAACACCCCCTAACTTAAATATAAATAAATTAAATCTAAATCAAACCTACTATTAATAACTTAATAATTCATATTTAAAACTAAATACTTACCTGTAAAATAAACCCTAAGCTAGCTACAATATAACTCATAGTTACATTGTAGCTAGCTTAGGTTTTATTTTTATTTTTCAGCCAAGTTTGTATTTATTTTAAATAGGTAGAATAGTTACTTAATAGTTATTAACTATTTAATAACTACCTAGCTAAAATAAATACAAATTGACCTGTAAAATAAAACCTAACCTATCTTACACTAACACCTAACCTAACCCTACAATTAAATAAATTCCCTAAATTAAATACAATTAACTAAATTCAATACAATTAGCTAAATTACAAAAACAAACAAACACTAAATTACAGAAGATAAAAAACAAATTACAAGATCTTTAAACTAATTACACCTAATCTAATAGCCCTATAAAAATAAAAAAGCCCACCCAAAATAAAAAATCTCTAGCCTAAACTAAACTACCAATAGCCCTTAAAAAAGCCTTTTGCATGGCATTACCCCAAATAAATCAGCTCTTTTACCTGTCAAAAAAAATACAAACAACCACTCCAACAGTAAAACCCACCACCCACACAACTAACCCCCCAAATAAAACCCTAACTAAAAAAACCTAAGCTCCCCATTGCCGTGAAAAAATGGCAAATGGATGGGCATTGCCCTTAAAAGGTCATTTAGCTCTATTGCAGCCCAAACCCCTAATCTAAAAATAAACCCACCCAATACACCCTTAAAAAATCCTAACACTAAGCCCCGAAGATCCACTTACCGTTTGAAGAGCTGACATCCATCCTCAACAAAGCTGGGAGAAGTCTTCATCCAAGCGGCAAGATGTCCTCAATGAAGCCGGCAGAAATGGTCCTCCAGACGAGCAGAAGTCTTCACCCAGATGGCATCTTCTATCTTCATCCTACCGGCGCGAAGCGGATCCATCTTCAAGACATCAGGTGCGGAGCATCCTCTTCAATCCTATTGGCTGATCCAATCAGCCAATAGGATTGAGCTTGCATTCTATTGGCTGTTCCAATCAGCCAATAGAATGTGAGCTCAATCCTATTGGCTGATTGCATCAGCCAATAGGATTTTATCAACCTTAATTCTGATTGGTTGATAGAATTCTATCAGCCAATCAGATTCTAAGGGACGCCATCATGGATGATGTCATTTAAAGGAACCTTCATTGTAGAAGAAGCCGTCGATTGAAGAGGATGCTCCACACCGGATGTCTTGAAGATGGAGCTGCTCCGTGTCGGAAGGATGAAGATAGAGGATGCCATCTGGGTGAAGGCTTCTGCCCGTCTAAAGGACCACTTCTGTCGGCTTCGTTGAGGACATCTTGCCGCTTGGTTGAAGACTTCTCCCGGCTTCGTTGAGGATGGATGTCGGCACTTCAAAACTGTAAGTGGATCTTCGGGGGTTAGTGTTAGGATTTTTTTAAGAGTGTATTGGGTGGGTTTTATTTTTAGATTAGGGGTTTGGGCTGCAATAGAGCTAAATGCTCTTTTAAGGGCAATGCCCATCCAAATGCCATTTTCAGGACAGGTGTTTACTGTCCCTTTAAAGGAACTTCTCACAACTGAATGGAAGTGAGGAAGACACACAATATTTCTGCACTCCCTTCCATTCCCCACAGTGATTCATCAATAGTAGATATGCTACCCAAACCTTCCCCAGGTAGCAATGCAGGGGATTCTATACTCATTTATAAAAAAAATTAATAACGGGAAACTTAAAGGGACAATTAACTCAAAATTAAACTTTTATTATTCAGATAGAGCACACCTTTTTAAACAACTTTCCAATTCACTTCTATTATCTAAATGTGGGCAATCTTTTATTTGTATGCATTCTGAAGCACCAGCTCCTGAGTATGTGCAAGATTCACAGGATATATGTATATGCATTTTGTGATTGGATGATTGCTGTCACTTTATGCATTTGTCAGCAAAAAAACTCTACTTATTTAAAATTCAAACTAAGTGCTTTTGCATTGTCTTTTTATTATGTGATTATTGATTATTCTATTCTAATGTGTTTAGTGATCCTTTAAGTGTGGGATGGAACTGTAGGATATGGGTGATGCATATTTTAATAGATGCCCATAATTGTCTCAATTACATCATCTTATTCTTACTTATACTCAGAAGAGTTTTATATTCATCCACCAACTCAATTTGAGAAAATATGCTTAGCAGGTATTGCAATAAGAGGTTCATTAGCACGTTCCCTGCTAATTTCTGGGGAGATTTTAAGCCCCATTCTTCCATCCTATTCCACTGAATGGAAATAGGAGTTGGGCTTTAATATAGATGGCAAAACATATCTGCACTAAATGTTCGTCTGTTTCCTCCCAAATGCTTGAACTGAATGTCAAAATCTTAATTAGTTGGGATTTGACCTTAAATCATTTGACAAGTATATATCTAAAATATCACATAGTTGTGTTGGCCTAAATTACAGAAAATAAAAAACAAATTACAAGATCTTTATACTAATTACACCTAATCTAATAGCCCTATCAAAATATAAAAGCCCACCCAAAATAAAAAACCCTAGCCTAAACTAAACTACCAATAGCCCTTACAAAAGCCTTTTGCAGGGCATTGCCCCAAAGAAATCAGCTCTTTTACCTGTCAAAAAAATACAAACAACCACCCCAACAGTAAAACCCACCACCCACACAACTAACCCCCTAAATAAAATCCTAACTAAAAAAATCTAAGCTCCCCATTGCCCTGAAAAGGGCATTTGAGTGGGCATTTAGCTCTATTGCAGCCCAAACCCCTAATCTAAAAATAAAACCCACCCAGTACACCCTTAAAAAATCCTAACACTATCACCCGAAGATCCACTTACAGTGTTGAAGAGCTGACATCCATCCTCAACAAAGCTGGGAGAAGTCTTCATCCAACCGGCAAGATGTCCTCAATGAAGCCGGCAGAAATGGTCCTCCAGACGGGCAGAAGTCTTCACCCAGACGGCATCTTCTATCTTCATCCTTCCAAAGCAAAGTGGCTCCATCTTCAAGACATCAGGCACGGAGCATCCTCTTCAATCGACGGCTTCTTCTACAATGAAGGTTCCTTTAAATGATGTCATCCAAGATGGCGTCCCTTAGATTCCAATTGGCTGATAGAATTCTATCAGTCAATCGGAATTAAGGTTGAAAAAATCCTATTGGCTGATGCAATCAGCCAATAGAATTGAACTTCAATCCTATTGGCTGATCTAATCAGCCAATAGGATTGAACTTGCATTATATTGGCTGTTCAGATCAGCCAATAGAATGTGAGCTCAATCCTATTGGTTGATTGCATCAGCCAATAGGATTTTTTCAACCTTAATTCTGATTTGCTGATAGAATTCTATCAGCCAATCGGAATCTAAGGGACGCCATCTTGGATGATGTCATTTAAAGGAACCTTCTTTGTAGAAGAAGCCGTCGTTTAAAAAGGATGTTCCGCACCGGATGTCTTGAAGATGGAGCCGCTCCGCGTCAGAAGGATGAAGATAGAAGATGCCATCTGGGTGAAGACTTCTGCCCGTCTGGAAGACCACTTCTGCCGGCTTCGTTGAGGACATCTTGCCGCTTGATTGAAGACTTCTCCTGGCTTTGTTGAGGAAGGATGTCGGCTCTTCAAAACTGTAAGTGGATCTTCGGGGGTTAGTGTTAGGATTTTTTAAGGGTGTATTGGGTGGGTTTTATTTTTAGATTAGGGGTTTGGGCTGCAATAGAGCTAAATGCCCTTTTAAGGGCAATGCCCATCCAAATGTCCTTTTCAGGGCAATGGGGAGCTTAGGTCTTTTTATTTAGGGTTTTATTTGGGGGATTGGTTGTGCGGGTGGTGGGTTTTTCTGTTGGGTTGGTTGTTTGTATTTTTTTTTTTACAGGTAAAAGAGCTGATTTCTTTGGGGCAATGCCCCACAAAAGGCCCTTTTAAGGGCTATTGGTAGTTTAGTTTAGGCTAGGGTTTTTTTTATTTTGGGTGGGCTTTTTTATTTTGATAGGGCTATTAGATTAGGTGTAATTAGTTTGAAGATCTTGTAATTTGTTTTTTATTTTCTGTAATTTAGTGTTTGTTTGTTTGTTTTTGTAATTTAGCTAATTGTATTGAATTTAGTGAATTGTATTTAATTTAGGGAATTTATTTAATTGTAGGGTTAGGTTAGGTGTTAGTGTAAGACAGGTTAGGTTTTATTTTGCAGGTCAATTAGTATTTATTTTAGCTAGGTAGTTATTAAATAGCTAATAACTATTTAGTAACTATTCTACCTAGTTAAAATAAATACAAACTTGCCTGTAAAATAAAAATAAAACCTAATCTAGCTACAATATAACTATTAGTTATATTGTAGCTAGCTTAGGGTTTATTGTACAGGTAAGTATTTAGTTTTAAATAGGAATTATTTAGGTAATGATACTAATTTTTATTTATATTTATTTTAATTATATTTAAGTTAGGGGGTGTTAGGGTTAGGGTTAGAGTTAGATTTAGGGGTTAATAAATTTAGTAAAGTGGCGGCGATGTTAGGGGCGGGAGATTAGGAGTTAATAATATTTAACTAATGTTTGCGAGGCGGGAGTGCGTCAGTTTAGGGGTTAATATGTTTATTCTAGTGGCGGCGATGTTAATAATTTTCTTTTAGTGTTTGCGATGCGGGAGGGCCTTGGTTTAGGGGTTAATAGGTAGTTTATGGATGTTAGTGTACTTTTTAGCACTTTAGTTATGAGTTTTATGCTACAGCTTTGTAGTGTAAAACTCATAACTACTGACTTTAGAATGCGGTACGAATCTTGACGGGATAGGGTGTACCGCCTCCCAGGACAAGCTTGTAATACCGGCCCTATGGAAGTCCCATTGGAAAAAGACTATACGCAATTTGCGTAAGTTGATTTGCGGTAAGGCCAAAAAAGTGTGCGGTGCCCCTAAATCTGCAAGACTTGTAATTGCAGCAGTAGTAAAAAAGCAGAGTTATGAGGCTTAACGCTGCTTTTTTACTCATAACGCAAGGCTCATAATCTAGCCAATATTTCATTTTTTAATCAATTTTATGTTATTGTTACAAATATAAATGTAACAGTACAATTTTTTTCTGCTTGTTTCTATTTTGATTTTTTGTGACCTCTATTGTAATATATACATCTCGTTCACACGCAGAGAACACACCTTTGGGAGACACACTGTTTTCAAGGTGAAAACTGTCTTCAGAAAATTCCACCAGGTGCTTCATATTTCTGGCAAGATTTCTTACAGAATCTTACAAGCCCAGGAGATGTTAGTCAGGCCATAAGTAACTGAGCCTCATTTTCTTTATCCCATGGTACAGAAATACTCCCTATTTAGAGAAGAGATTGTCTTCAGCATGTTTCATGTTTGAGCACAATATAAATTTTGCTGTACAGACCAAATGCACCCTTTGAAATCCAAATCAATGCAAGTGTGAAAAAAACATTAAGCACTCCCCTTATGGCTATATGAAATAATTCAATAGGCCATTAGTTCTAAAACATATCTGCTGCCGTTCTCCTTTAAAGCAAAATGATCTGCTGGGCTACATAGCTATGATTGCACATTCCACTGGCACCAGAGTTGGTATAATTCGAGCAGGAAAATATACGGCTAGATTACGAGTCTTGCGTTAGCCTTAAAAAGCAGCGTTGAGGGGTCCCAACGCTGCTTTTTAACGCCCGCTGGTATTACGAGTCAGACAGGAAAGGGTCTACCGCTCATTTTTTCCCCGTGGTTTTAGCTTACCACAAATCCCCTTACGTCAATTGCGTATCCTATCTTTTTAATGGGATTTTCCTAACACCGGTATTACGATCGCCTAAAAAAGTGAGCGGTAGACCCTCTCCTGGCAAGACTCCTACCGCATATAAAAGTCAGTAGTTAAGAGTTTTATGTTCTAACGCCGGAACATAAAGCTCTTAACTAAAGTGCTAAAAGTACACTAACACCCATAAACTACCTATTAACCCCTAAACCGAGCCCCCCCCCCCCACATCGGAAACACTTAAATAAAATGTTTAACCCTTAATCTGTCGAACGGACATCGTCGCCAGTTTAATAAATGTATTAACCCCTAAACCGCCGCACTCCTGCCTTGCAAACACTAGTTAAATTTTATTAACCCCTAATCTGCCATCCCTAACATCGCCGACATCTATCTACATTTATTAACCCCTAATCTGCCCCCCCAACGTCGCTGCAACTATATTAAATTTATTAACCCCTAAACCTAAAGTCTAACCCTAATCCCCCTAACTTAAATTTAATTTAAATTAAACAAAATAAATTTAGCAAAATTAAATAAATTATTCCTATTTAAAACTAAATACTTACAGATAAAATAAACCCTAAGTTAGCTACAATATAAGTAATAGTTACATTGTAGCTAGCTTAGGATTTATATTTATTTTACAGGCAACTTTGTATTTATTTTAACTTGGTAGAATAGTTATTAAATAGTTATTAACTATTTAATAACTTCCTGGCTAAAATAAGTACAAAAGTACCTGTAAAATAAACCCTAACCTAAGTTACAATTGCACCTAACACTACACTATAATTAAATTAATTACCTAAACTACCTACAATTAATCACAATTAAATTAAATAAACTAAATTACGAAAAAAAAACCACTAAATTACAGAAAGAAAAAAGAATTACAAGAATTTTAAACTAATTACACCTAATCTAATCCCCCTAATAAAATAAAAAAGCCCCCCAAAATAATAAAATTCCCTACCCTATACTAAATTACAAATAGCCCTTAAAAGGGCCTTTTGCGGGGCATTGCCCCAAAGTAATCAGCTCTTTCACCTGTAAACAAAATACAATACCTCCCCCCAACATTAAAACCCACCACCCACACACCCAACCCTACTCTAAAACCCACCCAATCCCCCCTTAAAAAAAACATAACACTACCCCCTTGAAGATCACCCTACCTTGAGCCGTCTTCACCCAGCCGGGCACAAGTGGTCCTCCAGAAGGTCCGAAGTCTTCATCCTATCCGGCCAGAAGAGGACATGCAGACCAGCATAAGGCTTCATCCAGGCGCCATCTTCTATCTTCATCCTTCCGGAGCAGAGCGGGTCCATCTTCAAGACATCCAACACGGAGCATCCTCTTCATCCGATGACTGAATGACTGGTCCTTTAAATGACGTCATCCAAGATGGCGTCCCTTGAATCCTATCAGCCATTCGGAATTAAGGTAGGAAAAATTCCTATTGGCTGTTTGGAACAGCCAATAGAATGCGAGCTCAATCCTATTGGCTGATTGGATTAGCCAATCGGATTGAACTTCAATCCTATTGGCTGATTGCATCAGCCAATAGGATTTCTCCTACCTTAATTTCGATTGGTTGATAGGATTCTATCGGAATTCAAGGGACGCCATCTTGGATGACGTCACTTAAAGGACCAGTCATTCAGTTGTCGGCTGTTGGATGAAGAGGATGCTCCACGTCGGATATCTTGAAGATGGACCCGCTCATCTCCAGAAGGATGAAGATAGAAGATGTCGCCTGGATGAAGCCTTCTGCTGGTCTGGATGTCCTCTTCTGGCCGGATAGGATGAAGACTTCGGACCCTCTACATTTTTTTAAGGGGGAATTGGGTGGGTTCTAGAGTAGGGTTGTGTGTGTGGATGGTGGGTTTTAATGTTGGGGGGGTATTGTATTTATTTTACAGGTGAAAGAGCTGATTACTTTGGGGCAATGCCCCACAAAAGGCCCTTTTAAGGGCTATTTGTAATTTAGTATAGGGTAGGGAATGTTATTATTTGGGGGGCTTTTTTATTTTATTAGGGGGATTAGATTAGGTGTAATTAGTTTAAAATTCTTGTAATTCTTTTTTTTTTTCTGTAATTTTGTGGTTTTTTTTGTAATTTAGTTTATTTAATTTAATTGTAATTAATTTAGGTAGTTTAGGTAATTAGTTTAATTATAGTGTAGTGTTAGGTGTAATTGTAACTTAGGTTAGGGTTTATTTTACAGGTACTTTTGTACTTATTTTAACTAGAAAGTTATTAACTATTGTACCGAGTTAAAATAAATACAAAATTGCCTGTAAAATAAATATAAACCCTAATCTGGCTACAATGTAACTATTAGTTATATTGTAGCTAGCTTAGGGTATATTTTATAGGTAAGTATTTAGTTTTAAATAGGAATAATTTATTTAATTGTAGTAAATTTATTTAGATGTATTTAAAATACATTTAAGTTAGGCGAGTGTTAGGGTTAGGGTTAGACTTAGGTTTAGGGGTTAATAAATTTAATATAGTTGCGGCGACGTTGGGAGGGCAGATTAGGGGTTAATAAATATAATGTAGGTGTCAGCGATGTTGGGGGCAGTAGATTAGGGGTTAATAAGTATAATGTAGGTGGCGGCGGTGTCCGGAGCGGCAGATTAGGGGTTAATAATATAATGTAGGTGTCAGCGATAGCGGGGGAGGCAGATTAGGGGTTAATAAGTGTAATATTAGGGGTGTTTAGACTCTGGGTTCATGTTAGGGTGTTAGGTGCAGACATAAAATTCATTTCCCCATAGGAAACAATGGGGCTGTGTTAGGAGCTAAACGCTGCTTTTTTGCAGGTGTTAGGTTTTTCTTCAGCCAGCTCAGCCCCATTGTTTCCTATGGGGAAATCGTGCACGAGCACGTTCAGCCAGCTCACCGCTACCGTAAGCAGCGCTGGTATTACGGTGAGATGTGGAGCTAAATTTTGCTCAACGCTCACTTTTCTGAGGCTAACGCCGGCTTGCGGAAAACTTGTAATACCAGCGTTGTCTTAAGTGAGCAGTAAGAAAAAAAAAAGGAGCGTTAGCACCGCACACTATTACCGACAAAAACTCATAATCTCGCCGATAGAGTTTTACATATGTTTTAAAGCATCCAAGAAAGGTATATGGCATGAAGTTTAAGCCTTTGTTAAAGGAATATTATATTGTCATAATGTTCTCAATGGTCCATTTCACTTGGTGGAGTGTATTTAATATAATACAAATGACAAAATATGCATGACATGCAAATATGCATGACATGCAGAATAAAAAGAATACAATGACTATTAAAACAGCCTACAGTATTTATATATTAGTAAATTACCTAGTAATAAAAGATTTATACATTTTAGGACAAAGTTATAAGACAATTCCTTTCACAAAATCTCGTCTATTTGCTATTGAATACAAAAAAAATGGCATTAAAATTTGAACTTGTTAAAACTTATTCCTCTAGCTGTTTCTTTTATGTTTGAAGAGTGAAACAGTTTTCTTGATGTTGTTTTACTAATTATTGTAATTAATTTCTCATGATTTTTTCTTCCAGTTGTTATTGTTTATCGGCTAGATTACCAGTATTGCATTACAGCTATTACCGCTGAAACATTGGCCATTACGCTGGAATGGCCAGGAACGCATATTACAAGTCGAGGCTGTATAGCTTTACCACAAGCATTCTAGCCTTTAATGCAACGTCCATTCCGCACTCAAAATGATGTTTGAGTGCTGGATTTTTATAGCGCTGGTATTACAGGTTGTGCGTTCTGGCTAAAATGCTTACATTATGCTCTATACCGTCATGATCCATACCGCAATCTGAGAGCAGTAGTTATGGATTTTGTCGTGTAACAAAAATGTTTCACAAAACTCATAACTAAAATGTTACAAAGTATACTAACACCCATAAACTACCTATTAACCCTTAATTGCCGCCCTCCCGCATCGCAAACACTATAATAACACATTGCCATCACTAAATAAACCTATTAACACCTAAACCTCTGGCCTCCCACATTGCCGCCACTAAATAAACCTATTAACCCCTAAACTGCCGGCCCCCACATTGCAAAACACTAAAAAGGGCATTTCCCTAAGTTAAACAGATCTTTTACCTGGAAAAAAGTACAAAGTCCCCCCAACAGTAAAACCCATCACCCAACCAACCCCCCAAATAAAAAAACCTAACTCCTAAAACCTAAAGGGGCATTTATATGGGCATTGCCCTTAAAAGGGCATTCAGTTCTTTTGCACTACCCTTTAAAGGGCATTCAGCTCTTTTACAATTTGCCCAAATCCCTAATCTGAACCCCCCCCCCCAAAAAAAAAAACTAACACTAACCCCAGAATATCTACTCACGGTTCCTGAAGTCCAGACATCCATCTGCATCCAGGCGGTGAGAATTCTTCATCCAGACAGTGACATCTTCAGTATTTGAGTAGCTCTCATCATATTGGCTGATTTGAATTTGAAGAATCAAATCAGCCAATAGGAATGAAAAGTACGCCATTTTGAAACGGGTACCTTGCATTGAAGCTTCAGTGTACAGCGGTGACCGTATGAAGAGGACTTATTTGAACAGCCAATTGGATTTCAGTAACTCTCATCCTATTGGCTGATTTGAATTTGAAGAATCAAATCAAGGCAATTAAGAGGATGCTCCGCGCAGTATGGCATCGGCTTCCAGGATAGCTCCGCGCCTCCGGGATGAAGATAGAAGATGCCTCCGGGATGGATGAAGATGTTGCCGCCTGGATGAAGACTTCTCGCTGCCTGGATGGAGATGGATGTCCGGACTTCAGGAACCTGTGAGTAGATATTCTGGGTTTAGTGTTAGTTTTTTTTTTTTTTTTTTTTGAGGGTGTTTTTTTTCTTCAGATTAGGGCTTTGGGTAAATTGTAAAAGAGCCGAATGCCCTTTTAAGGGAAGTGCAAAAGAGCTGAATGCCTTTTTAAGGGCAATGCCCATACAGGTTTTTTTTAGAGTTATGTTTTTTATTTTGGGGGGTTGGTTGGGTGGTGGGTTTTACTGTTGGGGGACTTTTTATTTTTTTCCAGGTAAAATAGCTGTTTAACTTCGGGCAATGCCCTACAAAAGGCCCTTTTAAGGGCTATTTGTAGTTTGTTGTAGGCTAGGGGGTGTTTTTATTTTGGGGGCTTTTTTTTTTTAGAGCTATTAGATTAGGTGTAATTGTTTTTATTTTTGATTATTTTGTTTATTATTTTTTGTAATTTTAGTGTTTTTTATTTTTCATAATTTTAGTGTTTTTTTTTTGTAATGTTAGATTTTTTAAATTTTTTGGTAGGATTAGTTTTTTTAAAATTTGGAATTTATGATTTTTAATTGGTAGTTTTTTTTATTTTATTAGAATAGTAAGGTTAGGTTAATTTGTAGTTTAATGTTTATTTTCAAATCACAGGTAAGTTATTATTTATTTAAATATAGTTATATTGTAATTTTAATTTAAAGTTAGGGGGTGTTAGGTTTAGGGGTTAATAGTTTAATTTAGTGTTTTGCGATGTGGGAGGCTGGAGGTTTAGGGGTTAATCATTTTATTTAGTGGCAGCGATGTCGGTGAGCATCGGTTTAGGGGTTATTAATTGTATTTAGTGGCGGAGATGTAAGAGAGGGGGGATTAGGGGTTAATAACTTTTGTTAGTGTCGGTGATGTCGGGGGCTGCGGATTAGGGGTGTTTAGACTAGGGGTTTATGTTAGGGTGTTAGGTTTAAATGTAACTTTCTTTCCCCCATAGACATCAATGGGGTTGTGTTATAGCGATCGCCATTCCGCATTTCAGGTGTTAGTTTTTTTTCTAACACTTTTTCCCCATTGATGTCTATGGGGAAAAGCGTGCACAAGCACATAAACTCAGCCCTCGGCTCTTGTGCGGAATGGAGCTTAACACACCATATTGCACAGCAGAAGGAGACTTTGCAGTAACTCATAATGGCAGCGATATGGAGAGTGAAATAACGCAACTTTTTTGGCGTTATTTTCACACCCTTTTTAGCACAAAACTCGTAATCTAGGCGTATGTTTGTAACAATTCATATATTTTGCCACTGGGGACAAGCACAAGGTATTCCAGTGGAAGAGGTGTATTTTTGTCAGTTAATGGGACATGAAACCCAAAATATTTATTTCATGATTCAAATAGGACATGTAGTTTTAAATAACTTTCCAATAATCTTCAATTATCAAATTTACTTTGTTCTCTTGGTATCTCTCTATTAAAAAAAAAGTCTTGAAGCTGAACAATGATGGATTTGTGAGTTATGCGCATCTTTTGAAGAGAAGCATAACAAGTCCTGAAAGCCAAAAAAGGAGACAACTCATGGTGTGGTAACGTTATTCCAAAAAACAAACATAAAAGGAAAGCAACAAATTTGCACTCACAAGAGCCGTAGCACACACAGTGCTATAACAGGCAGGGTGAGACTCTCTTCTGGAAATGCTTGGCTGATCACAAAACAGGGCATCCACCAGTCAGGGATTAGTTCGCTGATCGCATCAGAGATAGTGTCAGAAGACTTCCTCCAGTCATCCAACCCAGATAGGAGGTGTGTGGCACCCAGGGATTTCGCCCGGGAAATATTACTCAAAGCAGCAGCAAAACCATGAACAATGTAGCATCCCCAAAATAACCAGAGGTGCTTGGAAAGTTGAAAAAGTCAGGAAAGCCAAACGAACTTTGCGGACACTTTCCTACAGAGATGTGAAGCGGCTCCAAGCGGGGTCATGTGGCACAAGGGAATGACACATTATTTGCATTGGTCAAAGAAAACAAAAGAGAAGGCTTTTTTACAGTTTCAGGAGAATACTTTTTTACAGTTTCAGAAGCAAACAGATTTCTGTAGTTTGTTTTGGCTGCAAGCAGACAGCAAGTGCCACCTAAGAACGTTACCAAATGCATAGACTGTAACAAAAAACATACCAAATAGAATGCAACAAAAATATTTTCTGAAAACCAACAATCAATGTCAAACTTGAACATAATGGTGGATTAGTGAAAATGTGTAAAGATTTCAGTAAAGCAGGACTAGTTATCTTATAGGCTATATACCAGGATTATCCGGAACATTTATCAACTTTCCACGTTTAGGATGACATGGGCGACATGGGCGGTCTGCTGATGTTAATACAGCTTGATACAAAAGGGACAGCTTATCAGTGACTTGTACACCAAGAAGAAGCTCCATGCTGCTAGTTCTATGGAGCAAAACATGCAGAAAGGATGCATAGGTGTGCAGCAGGCTTTTGTGGGAACCATACCCAAGCTACATCTCGGACTTGAGGCTTTTCATCTAGATGGAATCGGGGAAGCCCAGATAACAGTCTCCTGTTGTTGTCAGGTATCACCTTTGACTCTGTCATTTGCCTCTCTATCCACTAGTACCTGACTATAATGAATGACTGTGCCTTTTAGGCAGGGCTTTTATGGTTCTCCATTACTTTCTATGGAGTGTGGTGCACTTTATTATTATCTTCTCTGGTAGCCGGGTACTTTTTCGGTTGGGTTTTATTTTTATTGTCATGTATTTATGATTCTTTACATGGTAATGTAATAAACATATGCCTTGAGCAAACGTAATGTCTCTTCTCTATTTTTATATTTTGGACTGAGTGCTATTTTTCTACACTTTGGAATGGACTGAAAGTTTCTGCATTCCCTTTTCTTGTTATCTATATTATTTATAGCTTAGTCTCTAGAATGCACCTGCCTTAAGTCTTAATACTTTTTTGGTGAGCAATAAAATTATTTTTTCTTCTTATTTTTTTTTCATGCCACCTAAGAATGTTGATACTGACTATGTATCTGAGCACTGGACAAGATTGAGAGAACCTATGGAATTATTATTTACTGGTCCTGATGCTGACAAGTGTATACAGGAGCAAAAGGCTGCATAGTAGAGCTCTATCAGTTGTGGGTAGGGTAGCCATCTGTTCTCCACAAAAATTAAGAGAATCGTCAATATATAAATTATTCACTCTATAAGGGGGCGCTCTAGATCAGATATTTGTAAATAATACATTTGTAGTAATAACTAAAAGAAATATTATGAATCCTAAAAATAAATAGTGTCCAAAATATCACAGGCCGTGATAGGTGTGCTCTGGAAGATCCAGAGGTGTGAGCAGAATGTGAATAATAGTATGTGATCCTATTCTGTATTACATTAATACAGGATAGCCAAGTGGCTAATAAATAGAAGGTCAAAAAGACCCAGGGATATGGTATACCTAAAAAAAATTTTTGGAAACAAACAGCAACACTGTCCTGTGATCCATTCTGCTCACAGCTCTGAATTCTGTGGCTTGCTCTATAATAGCCTTGACTGTGCACACTGGCTAGCAAAAGAGACTGGTTGATCTCCCAGCAGGTTACATGCCCCATTTACCCCTACTGGAGGAACCGATCAAGGGCTTATAGCAGACAGAAACCACGGGAGATCTACGGAATTGAGCAGTCAACTGAGCAGTCATTTTACCCCTTGTCTGCCAGTAACAAAAATAAATGTTACCTCTTTGTCAACAAACATAAACAAAAGTGATTTTGCCCCATTGAATGCTCCTCACTTCTTTCTGCTCAATATTTGTAATATGTTGAGGCATAGGAGGCCTTTAACATTTAGCTAACAATCAAAGGCTTTAAAACATGTACATTTAAAGGGACAGTCAAGTCCCAAAAAAACTTTCATGTTTCAAATAGAGCATGTAATTGTAATCAACTTTCTAATTTACTTTTTTTTTTTTTTAATTTATTTTTTTATTGAGGGTAAATAAAAAGAGAATTACAGATGTAAAGGCACAATGAGTAAATACAAAGTTATCCATCAACATTCTTCAAGACAGAGTAATGGAATCTGCATCAGTAAATACAATAATATCAAAAACTGTCTGATTAGAGCCTAAAGGCTAGTATGGAACATATTAATACCCTCACTTTCTACCTCCTTAAGGTGGATGAGGCCACTCTTGGACCTCCAAAGTAGTGAACTAAGGACATGTAAGATGGATTAGAAGGTTATCAGGCCACTTTTGGACCTAAGAACAGATCAACAACAAACATCTAAAACTGATAAATAGTAGTATTGAGATATAATTAGGAACTATCTGAAACTATATATAACTAGGGGCTGAGAGAGGCTGCTTATACCAATGTGTGTGACATAGATTGTAAGAACCTGCTATACATATCTTCATACAGGGAGTGCAGAATTATTAGGCAAATGAGTATTTTGACCACATCATCCTCTTTATGCATGTTGTCTTACTCCAAGCTGTATAGGCTCGAAAGCCTACTACCAATTAAGCATATTAGGTGATGTGCATCTCTGTAATGAGAAGGGGTGTGGTCTAATGACATCAACACCCTATATCAGGTGTGCATAATTATTAGGCAACTTCCTTTCCTTTGGCAAAATGGGTCAAAAGAAGGACTTGACAGGCTCAGAAAAGTCAAAAATAGTGAGATATCTTGCAGAGGGATGCAGCACTCTTAAAATTGCAAAGCTTCTGAAGCGTGATCATCGAACAATCAAGCGTTTCATTCAAAATAGTCAACAGGGTCGCAAGAAGCGTGTGGAAAAACCAAGGCGCAAAATAACTGCCCATGAACTGAGAAAAGTCAAGCGTGCAGCTGCCAAGATGCCACTTGCCACCAGTTTGGCCATATTTCAGAGCTGCAACATCACTGGAGTGCCCAAAAGCACAAGGTGTGCAATACTCAGAGACATGGCCAAGGTAAGAAAGGCTGAAAGACGACCACCACTGAACAAGACACACAAGCTGAAACGTCAAGACTGGGCCAAGAAATATCTCAAGACTGATTTTTCTAAGGTTTTATGGACTGATGAAATGAGAGTGAGTCTTGATGGGCCAGATGGATGGGCCCGTGGCTGGATTGGTAAAGGGCAGAGAGCTCCAGTCCGACTCAGACGCCAGCAAGGTGGAAGTGGAGTACTGGTTTGGGCTGGTATCATCAAAGATGAGCTTGTGGGGCCTTTACGGGTTGAGGATGGAGTCAAGCTCAACTCCCAGTTCTACTGCCAGTTTCTGGAATACACCTTCTTCAAGCAGTGGTACAGGAAGAAGTCTGCATCCTTCAAGAAAAACATGATTTTCATGCAGGACAATGCTCCATCACACTCGTCCAAGTACTCCACAGCGTGGCTGGCAAGAAAGGGTATAAAATAAGAAAATCTAATGACATGGCCTCCTTGTTCACCTGATCTGAACCCCATTGAGAACCTCTGGTCCATCATCAAATGTGAGATTTACAAGGAGGGAAAACAGTACACCTCTCTGAACAGTGTCTGGGAGGCTGTGGTTGCTGCTGCACGCAATGTTGATGGTGAACAGATCAAAACACTGACAGAATCCATGGATGGCAGGCTTTTGAGTGTCCTTGCAATGAAAGGTGGCTATATTGGTCACTGATTTGTTTTTGTTTTGTTTTTGAATGTCAGAAATGTATATTTGAATGTTGAGATGTTATATTGGTTTCACTGGTAAAAATAAATAATTGAAATGGGTATATATTTGTTTTTTGTTAAGTTGCCTAATAATTATGCACAGTAATAGTCACCTGCACACACAGATATCCCCCTAAAATAGCTATAACTAAAAACAAACTAAAAACTACTTCCAAAACTATTCAGCTTTGATATTAATGAGTTTTTTGGGTTCATTGAGAACATGGTTGTTGTTCAATAATAAAATTAATCCTCAAAAATACAACTTGCCTAATAATTCTGCACTCCCTGTATTTAATGCATATTGAAGCCGCAGCGAGAACTACTAATTGAGAGGGAAACTTTTTTTAGAACTGGAACTTAATGAACAATGGACAAATCTAGATTTTTTATTTATTTAAGGGTCTGCCTGGGTGCGCTGTATAGGGAAATAAGTCTTGCTCTTGTACTTATACATTATGTCAAAAAAACCCTTATACCCTAACTAAGGTCATACTGAAGATATGGGGGGGTAGTTATCAACGTGTCAACTTTCCTGCCTTCGCCGGCCCAATACGCCCACCTAAGCTCGCCTAGCTTCGCCACCGCGGACCTGAAAAAATACGCCTAACTTATCAAATAAAGCTGTCAAAAAGCCGCGGGGCGATGAGCAGCGGACTGTGAGAGTTATCACTCATCCGATCTCGCTGCTCTTTGGCTGTTTGACAGCTTTCTTGCTAGCCTGTCACTAAGCACTCACACTAAACTACACTGTTCTACCCCCTATACCGGCGCCCCCGGAGCTCCCCACAACTAAATAAAGTTACTAACCCCTAAACCGCCACTCCTAGACCCTGCCGCAAGTCTTATAAATGTATTAACCCCCAAACCGTCGCTCCTAGACCCTGCCGCAAGTCTTATAAATGTATTAACCCCTAAACCGCCGCTCCCGGACACCGCTGCCACCTACATTATACCTAGTAACCCCTATCCTGCCCCCCCATACAGTCGCCCTCTATAATAAAGTTATTAACTCCTATCCTGCTGATCCCGCACCTCGCCGCGAATAAATAAATAGTTAAACCCTAAACCGCCGCTCCCTGAACCCGCCGCAACCTATATTAAATTTATTAACCCCTATCCTGCCCCCCTACACCTTCGCCACCTATAATAAATTTATTAACCCCTATCCTGCCCCCCACTACACCGCCGCCACTGTAATAAAATTATTAACCCCTAAACCTAAGTCTAACACTAACCCTAACACCCCCCTAACTTAAATATTAATTAAATAAATCTAAATAATATTTCTATTATTAACTAAGTTAATCCTATTTAAAACTAAATACTTTAACTAGGTACAATAGCTATTAAATAGTTATTAACTATTTAATAGCTTACCTAGCTAAAATAAAGAGAAATATACCTGTAAAATAAAAACTAACCTAAGTTACAATTACACCTAACACTACACTACACTTAAATAAATTATTCCTATTTAAAACTGAATACTTACCTGTAAAATAAGCCCTAATATAGCTACAATATAAATAATAATTACATTGTAGCTATCTTAGGATTTATATTTATTTTACAGGTAACTTTGTATTTATTTTAGCTAGTTAGAATAGTTATTAAATAGTTATTAACTATTTAATAACTACCTAGCTAAAAGAAATACAAAATTACCTGTAAAATAAATCTTAACCTAAGTTACAATTAAACCTAACACTGCACTATCATTAAATAAATTAAATAAACTACCTACAAATAACTACAATTAAATACAATTACATAAACTAACTAAAGTACAAAAAATAAAAAAAGCTAAGTTACAAAAAATAAAAAAAATAAGTTACAAACATTTAAAAAAATATTACAACAATTTTAAGCTACTTACACCTAATCTAAGCCCCCTAATAAAATAACAAACACCCCCAAAATAAAAAAATGCCCTACCCTATTCTACATTAAAAAGTTCAAAGCTCTTTTACCTTACCAGCCCTTAAAAGGGCCTTTTGTGGGGGCATGCCCCAAAGAGTTCAGCTCTTTTGCCTGTAAAAGAAAAATACAACCCCCCCAACATTAAAACCCACCACCCACATACCCCTAATCTAACACAAACCCCCCTTAAAATAACCTAACACTAATCCCCTGAAGATCATCCTACCTTTAGTTGTCTTCACTCAGCCGAGCCACCGATGGAACTGAAGAGGACATCCGGACCGGCAGAAGTTATCCTCCAAGGGGCGCTGAAGAAATCTTCCATCCGATGAAGTGATCCTCCAAGCGGCACTGAAGAAATCTTCCATCCGGGCGAGGTCATCTTCCAAGAGGCGCTGAAGAAGTCTTCTATCCGGGCGAGGTCATCTTCGAAGCCGGGTCTTGAATCTTCATCCCGCCGATGCGGAACATCCTTCTTTCCCGACGGACTACCGACGAATGAAGGCTCCTTTAAGGGACGTCATCCAAGATGGCCTCCCTTCAATTCCGATTGGCTGATAGGATTCTATCAGCCAATCGGAATTAAGGTAGGTAAAATCTGATTGGCTGATGGAATCAGCCAATCAGATTCAAGTTCAATCCGATTGGCTGATCCAATCAGCCAATCAGATTGAGCTCGCATTCTATTGGCTGATCGGAACAGCCAATAGAATGCAAGCTCAATCTGATTGGCTGATTGGATCAGCCAATCGGATTGAACTTGAATCTGATTGGCTGATTCCATCAGCCAATCAGATTTTTCCTACCTTAATTCCGATTGGCTGATAGAATCCTATCAGCCAATCGGAATTGAAGGGATGCGATCTTGGATGACGTCCCTTAAAGGAGCCTTCATTTGTCGATAGTCCGTCGGGAAAGAAGGATGTTCCGCGTCGGCGGGATGAAGATTCAAGACCCGGCTTCGAAGATGACCATCGCCTGGATAGAAGACTTCTTCAGCGCCTCTTGGAAGATGACCTTGCCCGGATGGAAGATTTCTTCAGTGCCCCTTGGAGGATAACTTCTGCCGGTCCGGATGTCCTCTTCAGTTCCATCGGTGGCTCGGCTGAGTGAAGACAACTAAAGGTAGGATGATCTTCAAGGGATTAGTGTTAGGTTATTTTAAGGGGGTTTGGGTTAGATTAGGGGTATGTGGGTGGTGGGTTTTAAAGTTGAGGGGGTTGTATTTTTCGTTTACAGGCAAAAGAGCTGAACTCTTTGGGGCATGCCCCCACAAAAGGCCCCTTTAAGGGCTGGTAAGGTAAAAGAGCTTTGAACTTTTTTTAATGTAGAATAGGGTAGGGCATTTTTTAATTTTGGGGGGTTTGTTATTTTATTAGGGGGCTTAGATTAGGTGTAAGTAGCTTAAAATTGTTGTAATATTTTTTTAAATGTTTGTAACTTATTTTTTTTATTTTTTGTAACTTAGCTTTTTTTATTTTTTGTACTTTAGTTAGTTTATGTAATTGTATTTAATTGTAGTTATTTGTAGGTATTTTATTTAATTTATTTAATGATAGTGTAGTGTTAGGTTTAATTGTAACTTAGGTTAGGATTTATTTTACAGGTAATTTTGTATTTCTTTTAGCTAGGTAGTTATTAAATAGTTAATAACTATTTAATAACTATTCTAACTAGCTAAAATAAATACAAAGTTACCTGTAAAATAAATATAAATCCTAAGATAGCTACAATGTAATTATTAATTATATTGTAGCTATCTTAGGGTTTATTTTACAGGTAAGTATTTAGTTTTAAATAGGAATAATTTATTTAAGTGTAGTGTAGTGTTAGGTGTAATTGTAACTTAGGTTAGTTTTTATTTTACAGGTAAATTTCTCTTTATTTTAGCTAGGTAAGCTATTAAATAGTTAATAACTATTTAATAGCTATTGTACCTAGTTAAAATAAATTGAAAGGTGCCTGTAAAATAAAAATAAATCCTAACGGCTAGATTTAGAGTTTTGTCGGTAAGGACCCGCGTAGCTAACGCCGGCTTTTTTCTGGCCGCACCATAAAAATAACTCTGGTATTGAGAGTCCACATAAAGGCTGCGTTAGGCTCCAAAAAAGGAGCTTAGAGCATAATTAACGCAGCTTCAACTCTCGATACCAGAGTTGCTTACGGACGCGGCCAGCCTCAAAAACGTGCTCGTGCACGATTCCCCCATAGGAAACAATGGGGCTGTTTGAGCTGAAAAAAAACCTAACACCTGCAAAAAAGCCGTGTTCAGCTCCTAACGCAGCCCCATTGTTTGCTATGCGGAAACACTTCCTACGTCTGCACCCTAACGTGTACCCCGAGTCTAAACACCCCTAACCTTACACTTATTAACCTCTAATCTGCCGCCCCCGCTATCGCTGACCCCTGCATATTATTTTTAAACCCCTAATCTGCCGCTCCGTAAACCGCCGCTACTTACATTATCCTTATGTACCCCTAATCTGCTGCCCCTAACACCGCCGACCCCTATATTATATTTATTAACCCCTAATCTGACCCCCACAACGTTGCCTCCACCTGCCTACACTTATTAACCCCTAATCTGCCGAGCGGACCGCACCGCTATCATAATAAAGTTATTAACCCCTAATCCGCCTCACTAACCCTATAATAAATAGTATTAACCCCTAATCTGCCCTCCCTAACATCGCCGACACCTAACTTCAATTATTAACCCCTAATCTGCTGACCGGAGCTCACCGCTATTCTAATAAATGTATTAACCCCTAAAGCTAAGTCTAACCCTAACACTAACACCCCCCTAAGTTAAATATAATTTTAATCTAACAAAATTAATTAACTCTTAATAAATAAATTATTCCTATTTAAAGCTAAATACTTACCTGTAAAATAAATCCCAATATAGCTACAATATAAATTATAATTATATTATAGCTATTTTAGGATTAATATTTATTTTACAGGTAACTTTGTATTTATTTTAACCAGGTACAATAGCTATTAAATAGTTAAGAACTATTTAATAGTTACCTAGTTAAAATAATTACAACATTACCTGTAAAATAAATCCTAACCTAAGTTACAATTAAACCTAACACTATACTATCATTAAATTAATTAAATAAAATAGCTACAATTACCTACAATTAAACCTAACACTACACTATCAATAAATTAATTAAATACAATATCTACAAATAACTACAATGAAATAAACTAACTAAAGTACAAAAAATAAAAAAGAACTAAGTTACAAAAAATAAAAAAATATCTACAAACATAAGAAAAACATTACAACAATTTTAAACTAATTACACCTACTCTAAGCCACCTAATAAAATAACAAAGACCACCAAAATAACAAAATGCCCTACCCTATTCTAAATTACTAAAGTTCAAAGCTCTATTACCTTACCAGCCCTAAACAGGGCCCTTTGCGGGGCATGCCCCAAGAAGTTCAGCTCTTTTGCCTGTAAAAAAAACATACAATACCCCCCCCCCAACATTACAACCCACCACCCACATACCCCTAATCTAACCCAAACCCCCCTTAAATAAACCTAACACTAAGCCCCTGAAGATCTTCCTACCTTATCTTCACCATACCAGGTTCACCGATCCGTCCTGAAGAGCTCCTCCGATGTCCTGATCCAAGCCCAAGCGGGGGGCTGAAGAGGTCCATGATCCGGCTGAAGTCTTCATCCAAGCAGGAGCTGAAGAGGTCCATGATCCGGATGAAGTCTTCATCCAAGCGGGAGCTGAAGAGGTCCATGATCCGGATGAAGTCTTCTATCAACGGCATCTTCAATCTTCTTTCTTCGGAAGCCATCATCTTCCATCCGACGCGGAACATCCTCTTCTCCCGACGCCTACTAGCCGAATGAAGGTTCCTTTAAGGGACGTCATCCAAGATGGCGTCCCTCGAATTCCGATTGGCTGATAGGATTCTATCAGCCAATCGGAATTAAGGTAGGAATATTCTGATTGGCTGATGGAATCAGCCAATCAGAATCAAGTTCAATCCGATTGGCTGATCCGATCAGCCAATCAGATTGAGCTCGCATTCTATTGGCTGTTCTGATCAGCCAATAGAATGCGAGCTCAATCTGATTGGCTGATCGGATCAGCCAATCGGATTGAACTTGATTCTGATTGGCTGATTCCATCAGCCAATCAGAATATTCCTACCTTAATTCCGATTGGCTGATAGAATCCTATCAGCCAATCGGAATTCGAGGGACGCCATCTTGGATGACGTCCCTTAAAGGAACCGTCATTCTTCAGTTGGACGTCGCCGGATGAAGATGGGTCCGCGTCGGAGGTCTTCAGGATGGAGCCGGTCCTCATCGGATGAAGATAGAAGATGCCGCTTGGAAGATGATGGTTGCCGGTCCGGATCTACTCTTCTTCCCGGATAGGATGAAGACTTTGGAGCCTCTTCTGGACCTCTTCAGCCACCGGATGATGGATCGCCAGCCCCCGCTTGGGTTGGATGAAGATTTTGGAGCCAGGACGGATCGGTGATACCTAGTGAGGTGAAGACAAGGTAGGATGATCTTCAGGGGCTTAGTGTTAGGTTTATTTAAGGGGGGTTTGGGTTAGATTAGGGGTATGTGGGTGGTGGGTTGTAATGTTGGGGGGGCGGTATTGTATGTTTTTTTTTACAGGAAAAAGAGCTGAACTTCTTGGGGCATGCCCCGCAAAGGGCCCTGTTCAGGGCTGGTAAGGTAAAAGAGCTTTGAACTTTAGTAATTTAGAATAGAGTAGGGCATTTTTTATTTTGGGGGTCTTTGTTATTTTATTAGGGGGCTTAGAGTAGGTGTAATTAGTTTAAAATTGTTGTAATATTTTTCTTATGTTTGTAAATATTTTTTTATTTTTTGTAACTTAGTTCTTTTTTATTTTTTGTACTTTAGTTAGTTTATTTCATTGTAGTTATTTGTACATATTGTATTTAATTAATTTATTGATAGTGTAGTGTTAGGTTTAATTGTAGGTAATTGTAGGTATTTTATTTAATTAATTTAATGATAGTATAGTGTTAGGTTTAATTGTAACTTAGGTTAGGATTTATTTTACAGGTAATTTTGTCATTATTTTAACTAGGTAACTATTAAATAGTTCTTACTATTTAATAGCTATTGTACATGGTTAAAATAATTACAAAGTTGCCTGTAAAATAAATATTAATCCTAAAATAGCTACAATGTAATTATAATTTATATTGTAGCTATATTAGGATTTATTTTACAGGTAAGTATTTAGTTTTAAATAGGAATAATTTATTTAATAAGAGTTAATTAATTTCGTTAGATTAAAATTATATTTAATTTAGGGGGGTGTTAGTGTTAGGGTTAGACTTAGCTTTAGGGGTTAATACATTTATTAGAATAGCGGTGAGCTCCGGTCGGCAGATTAGGGGTTAATGTTTGAAGTTAGGTGTCGGCGATGTTAGGGAGGGCAGATTAGGGGTTAATACTATTTATTATAGGGTTAGTGATGCGGATTAGGGGTTAATAACTTTATTATAGTAGCGGTGCGGTCCGGTCGGCAGATTAGGGGTTAATAAGTGTAGGCAGGTGGAGGCGACGTTGTGGGGGTCAGATTAGGGGTTAATAAATATAATATAGGGTTCGGCGGTGTTAGGGGCAGCAGATTAGGGGTACATAGCTATAATGTAGGTGGCGGCGCTTTGCGGTCGGCAGATTAGGGGTTAATTATTGTAGGTAGTTGGCGGCGACGTTGTGGGGGGCAGATTAGGGGTTAATAAATATAATACAGGGGTCGGCGGTGTTAGGGGCAGCAGATTAGGGGTACATAAGTATAACGTAGGTGGCGGTCGGCAGATTAGGGGTTAAAAAAATGTAATCGAGTGGCGGCGATGTGGGGGGACCTCGGTTTAGGGGTACATAGGTAGTTTATGGGTGTTAGTGTACTTTAGAGTACAGTAGTTAAGAGCTTTATGAACCGGCGTTAGCCCAGAAAGCTCTTAACTACTGACTTTTTTCTGCGGCTGGAGTTTTGTCGTTAGATTTCTAACGCTCACTTCAGACACGACTCTAAATACCGGAGTTAGGAAGATCCCATTGAAAAGATAGGATACGCAAATGACGTAAGGGGATCTGCGGTATGGAAAAGTCGCGGCTGAAAAGTGAGCGTTAGACCCTTTTTTGAGTGACTCCAAATACCGGAGTTAGCCTAAAACCAGCGTTAGGAGCCTCTAACGCTGGTTTTCATGGCTAATGCCAAACTCCAAATCTAGGCCTAAGATAGCTACAATATAATTATTATTTATATTGTAGTTATATTAGGGTTTATTTTATAAGTAAGTATTTAGTTTTAAATAGGATTAACTTAGTTAATAATAGAAATATTATTTAGATTTATTTAATTAATATTTAAGTTAGGGGGGTGTTAGGGTTAGTGTTAGACTTAGGTTTAGGGGTTAATAATTTTATTACAGTGGCGGCGGTGTAGTGGGGGGCAGGATAGGGGTTAATAAATTTATTATAGGTGGCGACGGTGTAGGGGGGGCAGGATAGGGGTTAATAAATTTAATATAGGTTGCGGCAGGGTCAAGGAGCGGCGGTTTAGGGGTTAATATGTATAGAGCAGCTTGCGGTGGGCTCCGGGAGCGGCGGTTTAGGGGTTAATACACTTATTATAGTTGCGGCAGGGTCAGGGAGCGGCGGTTTAGGGATTAATAGGTATAGAGTAGCTTGCGGTGGGCTCCGGGAGCGGCGGTTTAGGGGGTAATACATTTATTTAGTTGCGGCGGTGTAGGGGGGACAGATTAGTGGTGTTTAGACTCGGGGTACATGTTAGGGTGTTAGGTGTAGACAGCTCCCATAGAAATCAATGGGATGTCTGGCAGCAGCGAACTTGTACTTTCGCTATGGTCAGACTCCCATTGATTCCTATGGGATCCGCCGCCTCCAGGGTGGTGGTTTGAAAACCAGGTACGCTGGGCCGTAAAAGTGCCGAGCGTACCTGCTAGTTTTTTGATAACTAGCAAAAGTAGTCAGATTGTGCCGTACTTGTGTGCGGAACATCTGGAGTGACGTAAGAATCAATCTGTGTCGGACGGAGTCCGGCGGATCGAAGTTTACGTCACAAAATTCTACTTTTGCCAGTCTGTAGCCTTTGATAACTAAGGCGAATCAGCCTCGCCACAAATACGCTGCGGAATTCCAGCATATTTGAGGTTGACGGCTTGATAACTAACCCCCATGGGGTCTAGTTATATCGTTACACACCCCATGACCTATATTAAACTAGGTATTTAGCCAGTTGGGAGGCAGCATCCCAAAATTAGCGAATGATGTAACCTAGCCCCTTGAAGAGAAGACAAAACCATAGTGGGTGTATTTATCAGAGACCCAGGCGGGACCGGTGATGGAAATAAAATGCAGTGTAAGACTAAATGGGGGAGTCTCAATTGTAGCAAATATCACAGCCTAAGAGTAAGTAACTTAGATTCACGGGTATAGGCTTCCAATCAATTCAATTCAAGAGGAGACACTATAGCAGATATAGGATGGCACATAGTAAACATAATCAACTTATAAATCTATACATAGAGAGAAGAAAGAAAAGAAAATAGCAACAAACAGTACAAGGGTGCATGCATTTATGAATATGTACCAAATAAAAAGATGAGAATTAATTTGTTACAGCATATATTGGTAAGGTACCAACACACATAGAATATCTGCTGATAATTATATTTCTAGCCCTGGGCTTTGGGAGTCTCTCGTATAGATGTTATAGGAACAGGGTATTACTGCAGCCATCAGTTCAGAAGCAATCAACCTATGCCCATTCTAGGATGAGGATAACGTCCCAAGCATATGTACATATGTAAAACAGCAAGCTACTTGTCCTAAATGTCTATCAATAAATACCCTGTTCGGGTTGGCCTCCCAGTAAGCAGTATCTTCAGGCTGGTCCACTCTAGTCAGAGATGTACGTCGCAGCAGCTTACCGGGTATTTGGTCTGATCTCCCCGCTCGGCCACGAGTCGCAAGGTCACCATACCTCTGACGATCACCCCTGCCTAGCGGCTCACCAGGCAAGCACTGCACCATGGCGATCACAGCGGAATCTTTGGTGTACACTGTTGGAGGGGCACTCTGTGTAGACACCGCTAGAGGGCCAGACCGAGGTGGTAATTGTTCCAACACAATGGTTCATTAATCCAAGTACCTCGGTTGGCCCTGGTAAGGTTAGGGCATGCAGATCCGGGGACCGTATTTTACTCAGCAAGCTCCCCATAGTCCCTAGTATAACGGCCTCCCTATACTTTTGTATTTTGCTTGAATTGGCCGTATCAAAGTGGAAATGAGAAGCTCTCTCCTGTCCTGCAGTGGAAGCCTCCAACAGGTTTACCCCTTCATGGCCATCATACGCCGTCTCAGTATATACAGGTGAAATCTCCTTCATTAGTTGTGCCGAAGCTGGCATCATGAATTTTGTTGTATTTCCATTGGAAGCTGTCATATTAGACCCTCTGGGGTCTTGGTGTAATCTGTCCTTCCCTAGCTGACCAGGCAGGGTCTCTGCATCAACCTCTGTAGCGGGAATGTTCCGGACATGTATGGCACTCTGATTTGGGATTGTGAGGCCCTCTCTCTGTAGATGTTGTGTTGGCACGGGTGTTCTTAAGCAGATGCTCTTTGATTCCCACCCCAAGTGGAAGGAGGGGGCTTGCCCAGCTTCTGCTCTTATTCTGCCCGGTGCAGATTTGGCAGCCGTAATTTGGCTAAACTGGTCCGTGCATTCTGGTATGGGTCTCTTAGCTACTGGGGCAATTACAAGGAGATCGCACAGCTCCTTTGTCAGATTTCAGTAATGTTCGTCTATGAGTTGGGTCATCCGTGACTCCCATCTGTTTAGGGCCTCCATTGTCGGTTTGTGATTTAGGTTTATTATTGGTAGCTCCTCAGTATTTGAAACTGATTAGATAGTTCCTTCTGTAAGTAGATCAGATCCTTGTCTGTAGTCCTAGTGTAGGACACCGTAACCCCGGCAATGGGGGGGGGGGGTTAATGTGCGGCAGCCCCGGACCTGTGTTCTGTAAACTCCACGAGACCTGAATTAAAATGGCTTCCAGGCCTGCGAGAGGACCACAACACAGCCGTCTCAGAGAACATAGGCTAGAACAAAGTCAGAACATCAGCTCCTAGGGTATATGCAAACCTGAGTGATATATAAGGTCAGATATATCTAATTAGTGAAATATTTTCTAGGTTTGAAATATATAGTCTGTAAAAATCCTCTTAACCTCACGGAGCTTCACAGAGACATGTCTTGCTGCTTTGAGAGCAGGCTCCGCCCCCCTAATTTACTTTTATCACCAATTTTGCTTAGTTCTCTTGGTATTCTTAGTTGAAAGCTAAACATAGGAAGGCTCATATGATAATTTCTAAGCTCTTGAAGGCCGCCTCTTATCACATGCTTTTTTATTTGCTTTTCACAACAGGGGAGAGCTAGTTCATGTAAACCATATAGATAACATTGTGATCACATCCGTGGATTGTGGCAGGCACTGCACTAATTGACTAAAATGAAAGTCAATAGATAATAAATAAAATGTCATGTGATCAGGGGGCTGTCAAAAGATGCTTAGATACAAGTTAATCACAGAGGTAAAAAGTATATTAATAAAACAGTGTTGGTTGTGCAAAACTGGGGAATGGGCAATAAAGGGATTATTTATCTTTTAAAACAACAAAAATTCTGGTGTTGACTGACCCTTTAAGTGTCAATTTTTTGTTGTTGAAGATTTTACTGGACAGCCTGCTAAAATACTGGACTTTCCGGCTGAATACTAGACACCTGGCAAGTGACAACAATAGCTGCAAGTAAAAAGGATCCCAATGTATATCTGTACAGAGAAAAGTGTTTTATGAAATGAATCAGGGTAAAACAGCATCTATAAATGAATGGGTCACACAAGTACACATAATAGCTAAATACTTTGAGATTTATGACTGTGAGTATGTGATAAACAACAGAATTGTAATGGAATACAATTCTAGAGAAGTACAGGAAAATATTAATAGAAGAGGAGCCAACAATACACACTGCACTCATGCAGCTACTTCATAGTGACAAAGACACAGATGTCTTATACAAGATGCAAAGGCAAAGTGAAAGTAATTGGTCACATGGCAACAAAGCAAAACAAATGAAGGATTCTGCAGAGCAAATTCTACAGAAGGTTGCCTAATTGTTGCACAAAACACACTAAGAATACAAAACAATACATTTTGCTAGTGTCTGCAGAAACAACACATTATAAGTATAGGAAGTCATTGAATCATGTGGAGCAAGATAAAAAATTAACTCTTTGAGTGCTAACAACGGCAAATGTTCCCAGTCAGGAGCTGACGATGGCTCAGATCCGTCACTAGCACTCACCCACCCTGAGGGTAATCTGGGGGCTCTCATTGACTCCCACACAGCAATCGAGCCTGTATAGTGACAGGCATCGCCAGGGCTTCACGTTTTGCGCTGTGATGTCATGCGCATTGACGTCATCACGCAACTTTATTTAAAAATTACAATGGACAGTACAGGTGGCCCTCGATTTTACAACGGTTCAATTTGCGCCGTTTCAAAATAACGCCCTTTTTTCCAGTCATGTGACTGCTATTGAAAAGCATTGACTGCTATTGAAAAGCATTTAGAAGCAGTGCATTCATTAAAATAGCCAGTAGGTGGAGCTGTCCGCTTGTGTTGCAGCAAAGAGATGCAAAGCCAAGCAAGCTAGACATGATCAATGGATCAACTTTCAAAGGTACAAGATCTAGCAGCCACTTCCCTTAGCTGCAGACTCAATGCAGAGAACTGTTTGCAGAAAAAGGCAAGTAAAAAAAAACGTTTTTGTTCATTAAACTTAGTTTGATGATGATACAGCCTGTTGTGTAATTATGTTATTAGGTGCTGTTAGCAAATGTTTTTGTTCATTAAACTTAGATTGATGATTATACAGTCTGTGTTTGTGTGATAATTTTATTAGGTGCTGTTAGCAAATGTTTTTGTTTATTAAAATTAGTTTGATGATGATACAATCTATATTATTAGGTTTATAGTGCTATTTAGCATTTAAAGTCTATTATGTGTTACTTATGACAATTTTGAGAGGGGCCTGCAACTTAACTCCCTCACTTCCTTTTGACTTACATTATAAACTGGGTTTCAATTTACAACGGTTTCGATTTACAACCATTCCTTCTGGAACCTAACCCCGGTGTAAACTGAGGGCTACCTGTATAGGGAAAATGGGGCATGCTGCTTAGAAGCCTGCATCTCAGGCATCTAAGCAGCTACAGAAGAACATCGCCTAACCTTTCCAATGGTATAAGTCTTGGGGAAAAAAAGTTAAAAAAATATATATTTAAAAAAAAAATCAGGCTTTGCACCCATAGGGGAAATCGCTTAGCACTCAAAGGGTTAAACTGATAGTGACATTAACTAAAGTACAATATCTCTAGCTATAAAACAGATATAGAACAAGATGAGATTCTTGTGAGGACACAAAAAATACTGATTAAATTCAATATTGACACAGGTACACATATAAATTGCATTTCTTCTAGCATACATTATGACTAGCTTGCATACATATGTGAGGATGAAAAGTCTGGTTTGTCAAAAGTGGTTGGTTATGGAGGACACTGTCTACAAATACTGGGAAAGTGCTGAGTGCAAGTTACAAAACAAACAAACAAAAATATATTTGGAATTTTATGTTATAGACACCCCAGTAAAGCCTGTTCAAGGGTTAAGTAAACAGCTAAACCTTTTAAAAATAAACATGATTGTTGACCAATATAACAAAAGTTTAACTAAGCAACAAGTTGAACAACTTTTTTCAGATGTGTTTCAAGGGCTAGGTTGTTTACCTGGTAACCGTAGCATTAAATTAAATCTAGATGCATATCCAGTAATTCATGCACCAAGAAGGATTCCAAGTGCCATAAAAGCATTTGGATTCACAATTTCACAAAGGTTTTCTCTGTCTCTTCAAAGATTTAAGAAGATAACTACTCCTATTTGATCCAGCAACTAGCACCTTTCAGTCCATATCTGGCATAAAGAAGTCTCAAACTACTATGACCTTCATAGTTATTTTGTTTATCCAAAAATTGGTCTAATCCTTCATCCTGCAAAGAAGGACAATACATGGCACATGGTCCCTATTCTAAACTTATTTTTTTACTAGTTTCTATAGTCATCCAAATACTTTTTACATTTTGTTATCCTCTTTTTTACATGACGGGGCCTGATGATAATTTAGCAGATTGAAATAGAAAGAACAGTTAGGCAAATGTAGGTATAAACTTGCTACTCAACTATGAATCAATTAATTCACATAAGAAAGGAAGACATCTAAATATGGGCTAGATTACGAATGGTGCACTATCATTAGAGTGGGGAGCGTAAACACAATCACATTTTTTATGCTCAAATCCATATTAAATGTGTCGCTGTTTACCGCAAATTAATTTGTGCAAACTCTCAGTAATTTACGCTCCCCATATTTTCTATGGGTGGCATTAGGTAGCATTGTGTGCTCGTATTACAAGTTGAAAGAAAACACAGTCACATTTAACGGTCAAACTTTTTACACAAGTTTGCATAAAGAGTTTGTTCTAAACTATACTATTAGCCCCTAAACCACCGCACACTTTTTGTTTCCTTTGTATCTAGTCCTGTAATTATTTCCCACTCACCTAAACCCTCACACCTTATAAGATGCACTTTACAGTATCAGCTGTGACACATAGAGAAAGGTAATATAGTGTAGAATGAATTTAATGTCAAAACGTTTAGCTTGCATTATATACCCACACAGATACAAGGGGGCCTAACTATCAAGCTCCGAATGGAGCTTCAAGGTCCGTGTTTCTGGCAAGCCTGCAGGCTTGCCAGAAACAGCAGTTATGAGGCAGCGGTCTAAAGAGCTCAGAGCACAGGAATCGCCACAATTCAACCCGATCGAGTACTATCGGGTTGATTGACACCTCCCTGCTGGTGGTCGATTGGCCGCGAGTCTGCAGGGGTGGCGTTGCACCAGCAACTCTTGTGAGCTGCTGGTGCAATGATGAATACGGAGAGCGTATTGCTCTCCGCATTCAGTGATGTCTGTTGGACCTGATCCGCTCTGTCGGTTCAGGTCCGACAGACATTTGATAATTCGGCCTCAAGGTATATACAGCTTGATAGCAAACACCCTGCTAGAATTATGTATTCGTTTGGAATAATAGTCAGTATAACAGCAGTAAAAATGCTCAGACATCCAAATTGAGATATGAAAGGTATAAGGGACACATAGATGAGTTATTTAAATTCAATTGTCCCAAATCATTTAAGGCATTTTACAGGATGGTGACTAATCTGCAACGATCTTGCTGTTTTGCTACTTTATTTTTTATCATTTTCAGGTTCTTTCTCTGGGCCTGATGATCAAACCTACACAGGGCCAAACATGAAAAAATACTATGACACTTGCCCTGCCCTCAGGGGATACCCTAAAAAAAGGATTTGTCCCTGTTAGTTGTGAGAAAGTAATAGAGTTCCCTCAAAAGGGAGATTTCACTGAAATCAGACCCTGTTTTCAGCATATATTATCTTATAATCACCTCTGTTAGCATATGCATGATTTTTATTAGGTTAATAACACTCTATCCACCTTGCACTAGACCCAGAGGAGAAATTTCAGCCCTGGTTTAGCTCACTAGCATGGGTGGGGAAACTGATTTTACAATAAGGAAAATAATTGCTTTGAATTTCTTATTACAAACTTTTTGCATGTGCAGTTTTTTATGACTTCTAATGTATGTCTTATATATGTTTTTCCTGTGTAATTTCAATATGAATATAATTTTTTCATAAAATATGATTTTTTGCAGAAGAATGTTGTTACAATTTTTAATTTGCATATGAAGAGAGAAGCGCTCTACCAGGAACGAACAACAGCTCATCAGCTAGTTCTATGGTGATTTACCACCCAGGAGCAGCCTCTTTTAGACCAGTGTGCTTTTCACAGAGGAAAACTTTCCTGAAGTATATCAGTCTGAAACAGCCAAGTAAGGTCAGTCCAGCCCCGAAATACCAGGCAATTCTCCTCTGAACAAAGAACATGACAACCCCAGATGATCGTTAAAATTTTTAATGCTATTGAACAATACCATTTTTAATTTAAATATTGAATTTATTTGTTTTTTACAAATTTTAAATGATGTGTTTTTGTGAGGCCTATTGCAATGTATACATCCCCTTCACATAGTGTAAAGCAGAGAACAAACACCCTTTGTGAAACACACTGATCTCATTGCAAAAACTACCTTTAGATAATTAAAGATTGTTAAATACAGTAGAAATGCATAATCAATTAATGTATAATAAAAAGACAATGCAAAAGCACATGGGGGACGATTTATGATGCTGCGAATGCAGCAGTTTCCGCGTGCGCTGGAAACATAAGTTAAGAAGCAGCGGTCTTAAAGGGCCACTAAACCCAAAATCTTTCTTTCATGATTCAGATAGAGAAAAGAAATTTAAACAACATTCCAATTTACTTCCATAATTTATTTTGCTTCATTTTTTAAATATCCTTATTTGAAGAAAAAGCAATGCACATGGTGAGCCAATCACATGATGCTTCTATGTGCAGCAACCAATCAGCAGCTAGTGAGCATATCTAGATATGCTTTTCATCAAAGAATATCAAGAGAATAAAACAAATTAGATAATATAAGTAAATTAGAAAGATGTTTAACATTGCATTCTCTTTCTAAATCATAAAAGAGAAAATGTGGGTGGCATGTCCCTTTAAGACCACTGCTCCTTAACTCATCTGCCACTTCTGAGGCGTAAGATAGCAATCATCCGGATTGGATACGATCGGGATGATTGACACGTCCCCTGCTAGTGGCCGATTGGCCGCGAATGTGCAGGGAGCGGTATTGCACAAGCATTTAGTGTTTCACTAAAACGTGTCAGTTTACTTTTTAAAAAACGTTTCAGTTTACTTTTATTATCTAATTTACTTCATTCTCTTGATATACTTTGTTGAAAATCATATCTAAATATGTGCAGTAGCTGCTGGTTGGTGGCTGCACATAGATGCCCCATGTTATTGGTTTACCCATGTGCATTGCTAGTTCTTCAACAAAGGATGCCTAAAGAATGAAACAAATTAGACAATAGAAGTATATTGGAATGTTGTTTAAAATTCTATTTCTCTGGGGCCGATTTATCAAAGCTTCAACTGATAATACGATGGAATCAGCTTGAATCTTCCATCATATTTGACGCAAATGGAATCCGCTGTAATTAACAAAGCATCAACATCATCAAATGTTGAAATGTGTGACGTAATATACGCTCCCGCAATCTCAATCCGACGCAGATCGATGCTTGCATCATTCCAAATGTTTCGAATTCACATTTGACTCTATTTGACCCTCTTCCCAATTGATCAAACATTCAACAGGTACACTTGCGTCTTTTCCGCCGCAGCGTACCTATCGTTCAAACTGCCACTCTTGAGGCCGCGAATGCCATAGAAATTAATGATAGTCTGAAAACCCAGAAAGGTTATGTTAGATGCTGCAAGAGAATGAAGCTTATTACATATTTATGTAAATTAGAAAGTTGATTACAATTGTATACTCTTTCTAAATCCCACAGACAATAGAGACGCATGTTCAGTATCTAAATAATATGTTAAAGTGAATGTAAATTTTTATGATTAAAAACAGGGGCACTTTAATTCATCAAAATTTACATTTCACGCGCTCCAGCTTCCCCCGGTCATCTCAAGCCTCTTCCTACTTCATAAATGACGGATCGGTCATCCTCCAATCACAGCTCCCCCCCCCCCGTGGGAATCAGTGTCTGATTCAACGTCGTGATTGGAGGAAGCCGGATGCATCATTTTAGACCCAGGAAGAGACTTTGCGACAGGCGAAGGAAGCGATGCAGCTGCTGTCAAGATTAAAAGGTAATGCTTTTAATACACACACTCATTTTATTTTAATTTAGTTTAATAAAAGCTATGTTTTACCCCTAATACTGGGGGATTTCACATGTCCCAGGGGAACCCTTTTGTTCAGTATTTCATGTGTTGTGGAGTGATTTTCATGTACTTACTGTTCTGCTGTTTTGCATTAGAAATTTGCTCGAGTTTTGATAATGGCAGGTGACTTGAATGTGGCCCTAGACCCCATACTAGATTGCTCACATGGTTGCAGCCAAGTTACAAATAAACACAGGAAAATAATACATCAAACACTAAACCTACATACATTAATGGATGCCTAGCATATTCATCATCCACACTCCAAAAAATTTACTTTTTCTCTAACCCAAGGCAAATATATTCTAGGATTGATTATTGACTTGTTGAGCAACTCTTCTTAAGTTCAGTAGGACACATACATCCCATTACATGGTCAGACCATTCCTCAATCTCTATCACTCTGTCATGGAGTGACACAAATAAACGTCCATTTATGTGGCGCATGGATGAATATATCCTCCACAATCCCATAGTATTAGAACACATATACACAAACAAAGTTACAGACCAGGTAGGTAAAGTGCCAATTGTAATTAAACCCTTTGAATTTCAACTCTCTGTGAGTCCCACTATTGCGGATTCCAAAGGGTTAGTTACCAACCAGTGTAATTTTCCCCAGATATGTTGACAAATAATTGAACTTAGGCTTACCGCACAAGTGCGAGATCCTGTCTGGAGATTTGATTTTCCTCCGTTTGTTGACAGTATTCCCTCCTCAGTTCTGATGGCGTGTAGTGCTCTATTCAAACTGAGCGTGTAGCTTCATTCTGATGTTGACAATGAAATCAGCTGGCATTGGCTAGAACACACAGACCGCTGGGGTTCTCCACTCCACCCCAAACAAATCAATAAGTATCCAAATAAAGCAACAAATGTAGGTCTTTGTTTTCAATAAGCTAGGAGAGATTCCATGATTAAAAAGTTCATTTTATTGAATACTTACACAAAAACAACAAGGGCAAAGCAGACAGGTACTGCAGCTGACACGTTTCCGTCCTCAAGGGCACTTCATCAGAGCTGGAAATCAATTATGCTGACAGCTGTTATATTCACAAAGGAGGTGTCCACTTCAACCAATAACAGGTTTCAGATAATATACGGGAAACCTAATCCCCTATATATTCACCTCTCAAATTTATCCCTAACTACATATATATCTTAACAACTCATACTATACTTAAAATCAAATAATTCATATATTAAAAAAGGGAACTGACATATACAATGATTGTTTTATATAACAGGTTTTTTATAAGTGTGGTGGTAGACCATGCAAGTGCTGTGACTATGCTCTAATAGGGGATAGTTTTATATCTACCAACACAGGGAAATCTTATAAAATCAGGGATTGGATAAATTGTAATTCTACATACGTCATCTATCTGATCACGTGTATATGTTGTAATTTTCAATATGTAGGTCTCACCTCAAGATTTCTGAAAGACAGAATAAGGGAGCATTTACTATCAGTGGAAGCTGAGGTCCCTAAAACACCTGTGGCAAAACATTTTGCAAAACATAACAGCAATCTGGTATTCTTCGAGTTCCAGGATATTGAACAGGTTAAATTAGGAATCAGGGGTGGAGACAGATATTTAGCCCTAAGCAAAAAATAAATATTCTGGATATATACCCTAAAGACAGGTTTTCCATTTGGAATAAATAAAATCAGTGATGTTAAACTTTTCACTGATAGAAGTTAAGTTATAAATTATGTACTAAATTTGGGGTAATGAATGTGTCCTTTTGAGATAGATAGAATTTATGTCATCTTAATCTATACCTCTGGATTATTAGGATAATACACGCATATGTCCTTAAGTAAAATCCTGTGTATGAACATATTAGATACTTATTATATGGAAATAAGATAGGGATATATAATTTTTTGCAGTACAATGCAATGTATTAGTAATGACTTTCTTTTTCTTTCTTATGCCTGCTAAGGTTGATAGAGAACTTAAAGATAGTGCTCATATTCATGTAGACAGACTTGGGTTAATGATTTTTCAATGACTTGCATTTATCTTTTATATTTGTTAATTATTATACATTGCTCGAGATGTCAAGCATGTTTCTATGATACACTACCTAGTTATAATTCTCTTTATTTGCGTTGTTATATATAAGAATCATTGTATATGTCATTTCACTTTTTTATTTTTTTTATTTATTATTTTTAATAACAAAATGAAAAAGGTAGACAAAAACAAAAAGGAAAAATCAAGGTACAACAATAATGAATGTTTCAACATGACATTCGTATACAATAAAGGTTCAACATTATAATGGATTCTCCTTATGTGTACAAAATATGAGATTTCTTCCGGGCGAGATGCACAGAGTCCTAATAATTAGTCAATCCTGTAGACAGGAGATTATTCAAATCATAGTTAAATACAGCTTAAAAAAGTATGGCAACCAAATAACGTGTAATATTTCTAACAGAATTGGTAAATTATACAGAATCACATTTGAGCCATTAGGATAATCCTCTAGTTCTAAATCAGTTAATGTCTGGCAAACTTATCTCACTTAAAACAGGTGTTTACATCAGTTGAAACGGTCCGGCACTCTCAGTCTCTAGTGTTACTGAATTTATTCTTGGCTACGGTCCTCTGGTCCCTATCTAGTTAACATTCATCTGTGGTTTGGGGCATCTAGAAACCGGGGACTAATACTTTGTAGCGTGTTTATGGTAGATGTGGCGGATGATCACCTATGTATTCTTGCCATAGAAACCTGGCGTTTAGTATGGTGTCTGTTTTATTACGACAAAGGTAGCCGTATTTTTCTAGGGAAAATTGCTCCTCCACTTCCTCTACCCACATAGTTCTACTCAGAGTTCTAGGTGTTTTCCAATGGCGGGCTATTAATTTTCGTGCGCTATTGAGGCCAACCTGCAGAACTAGCAGTTTTAGGCGGCAGGGTAACTTGGGCAAATCATTTAATAAGGCTATATTTGGAGTTAATGAGAAATCATTTGTGATACCTTTTTTATAATATGATTCTACTGCTTCCCATAATGGACGGACCTTAGGGCAGTGCCACCACATGTGAATCAAAGTGCCATGCATCCCACAGCCTCTCCAGCACAGACTAGACGTGTTAGGGTATATGCTAGCCAACCTCGATGGGGTTAAGTACCACCGAAGGAGGATTTTAAAGTTTAACTCCAGAATCTCTGGGGAAGTAGAGGATTTTTTAACTGAACTAAAAATTTTGTACCATTCTTCTGTTTCTATGTTTTCAGTAAGGTCTATATTCCATTTAGTTGTGTATGTTGGTAAGATGTCTACTGAGGTGTTTGTTAGTAACTTACGGGATGTGGATAGTGTTCCTCTTGGCATAACGCCACAAAAGCACATTTGTTCAAAGGCAGTGGGCTTTCTCAGCAGATCTGATTTAAATGGTGACGTATGTATATAATGGTATAATTGGGCATATTTTAGCCATTTGGTAAATTTTCCATCTGCCAATCCCTCTAGTTTGTCTCTCTCTAATAACTTGCCTGCTTCTGTGAATTTAAGTAATGGAATGGTATAGTCCCATTCCGTTAATCGTTGGAAACCTTTGTCTAGGCCTCCCACCATTTCTATGTTTAACACAATTGGGAAGAGAGGGGATCTATAAGTGGAAATGTGTGGTTTGGTGGCGATTATATGATCCCAACTCCTGAACAACTGTTTATGGATTTCAAGGTGTCGACATTGGGGGGGTCTAAGGTCTTTGGACACCCAGCATAAGGCGTGTACTAGAGGGGCTTTGAGAATGTGTGAGTCTAATGTAACCCATGCCTTGCGTTCTTGAGTCTTGTGCCAATCTAATACTCTTTGTAGAGTCACTGCCTGGTAATACTCCTCAATCTTAGGCAAACCCAGTCCCCCATTTATGTTTGATCTATACATTGTGTTCTTATTAATTCTTGGTCTGCATTTACCCCATACAAATGTATTAAGGCATTTCTGTATCCTGTTTAGATACCATTGTGGGAGGTGAAGTGGGAGAGTTTGTAGAATGTACAAGATTCTGGGTAATGTAGTCATTTTTATGGCTTGAACCCTTCCCCACCAGGACAGTGGTTTGTTCGACCATGTCTTGAGGTCGCGTTGGGTGTTGAGTAGCAATGTGTTGTAATTTTTGTCAAACAGTGTTGTCTGTCTGGGGGAGAGGTGGATCCCCAAATATCTGATTGAGTCTGTTTTTAACCGGAGCGGGCAAATCGACGAAAAGGAATTGAATTTAGTGATGGGTAGAGTAATATTTAGGATCTCAGATTTTTGCTTATTGACGAGAAAGTTAGAATAGCTTCCAAATATGTCTAGTTCTACAAGAATTTCTGGAATAGTTGAGGACGGAGTCGAGACAGTAAACAGTACGTCATCCGCATACATTGCGATTTTATAATCTTGTTGGCCTATTGTTATCCCTTTGATGTTTTGATTCTGGCGTACCCTAGATGCAAATACTTCCATCATTAAGATGAAAAGAATCGGGGATAGGGGGCACCCTTGTCGTGTACCATTGTTAATATGTAGCGCTTCTGATAGAATCCCATTCACCTTCACCCTGGCACTTGGTTGGGTATATAAGCTAAAAATTCTGTTTATTATTTTTGGGCCGAATCCTAAGTTTTTTAGGGTTAATGTTAGAAATTGCCAATTTTTTCGGTCGAATGCCTTTTCGGCGTCTATGGCCATCAGCACTGACTCAATGTTATGGTGTTTTGTGTACTCTATGAGTGTTAAAGCTCTAAGGGTGTTATCTCTCGCCTCGCGGCCAGGGACAAAACCCACCTGATCCGTATGCACAATATCATTCAGGACCAAATTCAAACGATTTGCTATAACTTTACCTAGTATCTTTATGTCAACATTAAGAAGTGATATTGGTCGGTAGCTGGCCGGTTCGTCTTGTGGTTTGTCAGGTTTTAGAATCACCGATATATGTGCTGCTAAGGAGTCAATATTGAAATGGGAATTCTCGTCCAGAGCATTAAAATGTTTCAGTAGGTGAGGGGCAATGATGGTTCTAAATGTCTTATAGTATAAGTTCGTGAGGCCGTCAGGTCCTGGGCTTTTCCCTACTGGTAAGTCTTTAATGACTTTCAATATCTCTGACAAAGTTATAGGTCTCTCCAAATCTAATGTTTGTGCTTCTGTTAATTTATTTAGGTTAGCTGAGTTTATGTAATCCACCATTTTTTGTGTGTGTGTCGGAGAGGTGTTAGTGTCAAGATTATATAGCTGGAGATAAAAGTTCTGGAAATGCGCAGCTATTGCCTTACTGTCGTGTATAAAATTGCCATGTGGGGTTCTCAATTTATAGATATGTGTTTGGTAATTTCTGTCCTTAAGAATGTACGCCAGTGTTCTGCCCGAACGGTTCCCTTCATGAAAATATTTCTTTCTGAGTTGCAGAGCTTTTCTCTGGGCCTCAGAGTAAAGTAGTGTTTTCAGTTCATTTCTAGCGGTTGTTAAAGCTCGTAGGGTGATGTGGTCAGAGGGTGAGAGTTTGTGTTGTGACTCTAGTGTGTGTATTTTTGATATCAGAGAGTTTAGTTGTGAGTCATGTTGTTTTTTGAGGTGTGCTTTGTGCTTAATGCATTCTCCTCGGAACGTCGCCTTATGGGATTCCCATACGTAAAGGGGTTGAGTCTCAGGAATAGCGTTGAGGTTAAAGTATTCTATTAATGTAGACGTAAGTTTTTGTGTTATCAGTGGGTGATGTAAGAGGTATGCATCTAGTTTCCAAACAAAAGGGTGAATCGGGGAGTCTGGCCAATCCATTTCCATGATTATCATGGAGTGATCTGACCATGCTGTTGGGACAATGTCCGAATCTTTTAACAGAGAAAGACTCGCCTGGTCTAAGTAGAGGTGGTCTATTCTGGAGTACATTGCCCAGGGATAGGAATAGAAAGTAAAGTTTTGTTGTGTAGGGTGTTGTGTTCTCCATGTATCCAAAAGTCCCAGGTGTTTAATGCAGTTAAGTACAGAGTTAGGGGGGCGAGGCGGCACCTTGGTGTTATTGGATGTAGTGTCCAGGGATGGATCAAGTGTAGTGTTGAGGTCTCCTCCCAAAATTATAGGACCCTTACGTATTTCTTGAGTCATTGTTTTCAACTTATTAAAGAACCTGGTCCTACGTGTACTGGGGGCATATACGTTAATTAATGTGATGGGTCTATTATGTATAAGGCCTACTAGTATAAGGATCCTGCCTTCTGTATCATGAGTGGAGTGGAGAAGTTTAAAAGGGAGAGAGCGGTGGATAAGAATCCCAACCCCATTTTTCTTCTTTTCGTGGGAGTTAAAGAAACCGAGTGGGAAATTTTTGTTATGGAATTTAGGCTTGTTTGCTTTAGGGAAGTGAGTTTCTTGTATAAATGCCACTGAACTCCTTTGTTTGGTAAACCATTGTAACGCTACTGACCTCTTTGTGGGGGAATTGAGACCCTTAGCGTTTTGTGAAGTTATTAGTATTGATCTATGTGTCATTTTTATTTTTATTCTTTATCAAATGTTTTGTAAATACAATATGTAGCGTATTTCTTACCCTGGGGTGCTGCCTTATCCTGCCTGAAGGACCTGCCATTACGTTGTGTTGTAAATACCTTATAGAGCGTAGAGATGTGCCGGTATTGCCGTTAGTGAAGGAAGTGAACTTGTGATATAGATTGAACCTTAAGAGGATGCTGTAATGAAACAACAAACAGTAAAATGAACAATACAACAAATAATGAACAAGGTTAACTAACATTTGAAGGAAAAATTAAAATTAGATCTAGGAATGGGAAATATTTTCCGTATCCTAACAATAAAGTATTCGAGGAGAGGTAGTAGTAATGGTATACCACTAACATTCCCCCTTAGCTAATGCAAAGTGAGATCAATGAAGGGGGGCCCCCTTATTATGGGGGTATCTTGTACATAAACAAGATTGTTAAATATGTTAAAGTAAGGGTGAGCCGGTAGTTTAGCATTTATTCTTTTAAGTTGGCCGACTAATGCTTAATCTATAAACCATTGGGGCAGAGGTCAACTTTGCTCAAAACCAGAGTGTTCCTGTTATTCCAATTCTGGACTATATAAGTAGTAATGACCGGTAAGTTGGTCTAGTCTCTCAAGGTGGTTCTATGGTCGGTGCCCGTGAATTGCCTGGTGTGGGGGATGTTGTTTTACGTTTCCTGTTAACAGTGGTCCACTTTTGGCGTTGTGACTTGGACAGAAAAGATTCTGTAGACTGACTCTCTTCTGTTTGGTCTGATGTCTGTGGAATTTGCTTCGGTAATGGAATGTTCAGTTGGGAGCAAAAAGAGATCAAATCTTCCAGATCTTTATATATAAATTCTTTATTCTCTCTGACCACTCTCAGGCAAAGGGAAACCCCCAACGATAGGGAATGTTGTGCTCCTGTAAGTGCGTAGTGAGGAATTTGACTTCTCTTCGCCTAGAAAGGGTTAACGGGCTTAAGTCTGCGAATATTTGTATTGTATCGCCATCTTTGCGTATTGGTGCTTTCTTTCTGGCCGCGGCTAGTATTTGTTCTTTGTCTTTGAAGTTATGACAGCGAAGTATAATGTCCCTTGGGGGTGCTTTGGCCGAGGGTTTGGGTCTCAATGCCCTGTGCATTCTATCTATGGATATGTTGGTCCCCTCCTTAGTGTTCAGGAGAAAACCAAAGAGGGCCTGTATGTATTGTGATAGTGCAGCAGTTAGGATATTTTCGGACACCCCTCTTATCCTTAAGTTTTGGCGTCTGCCGCGGTTATCTAAATCTTCTATTTGCATTTGCATTTGCCTAATTTCGCTACTTTGATGTTGAAGTTGCATGCTATGCAGGTTAATTGGTTCAGAGATTTCTTCTGCATGCTCTTCTAGTTGCAGTACCCTGTTACCCAGGTCTGTGACATCTTTCTTGACCTCTGTTAAGCTTTCTTTTATAAGGTGACTGACCTGGTTCATGAAGGTAGCAAAGTCCTCTTTTGTGGGGAGAGCTCTCAAATCTGCTCTTGTAATGAGGAGGTTAGGGTCAGTTAAAATAGTGTCAGTGTCCTCTTCCTGCATGTCACTGTTTAATTGTGGTGTGTCAAGTGAGTTAGTGGTATTTGTGTCCACAGCTTTGAAATAGGAGTTCAATTTAGAAGTTGTAGCTGTAATAGGCTTGCTGGTTTTATCCCCTTTAGGGGGGCGTCTGGATGCCATTAATGTTCTACTACAAAGTTAGATGCTTATGCAAAGTGTGAGGGCAGTCAGTGATAAACCTGTTCTTTGTGTCTTTTACTGATATTACACAGGCAGTTGGGGATGATGATCAGTCTGCCTGCTGTAGTCTGTGCAAATGTGATAGAAGATGATTCGGATTTAGTAAGACACCTGGTGTTCTTCTTTTCTGATCCGCAAATAAGCTTTTATGAGGCAGAGTCTCTCTTTGGCTACTAACGCCTATTTGTGGTTAAGATCAGCTTGGGTGTGTGTCTTTTACATTGACCCCTATACGTGTGACATGCAATACAGGTACAAGGCCCTCTGCCTCCGGTGCGCCTATTATCTTTTCCCCTCGCTTTAGTTTGGGCCTATAATGGAAGCACCTCCCATATTCTCACCGGAGATTAGTATGTGTGTCCGGTTTTATTTATTTTCCGTTTATTACCTCAGTGGTGTTCCGACCTGAGTATTTTGCTGTGTGCTCCTCCGTTAGCCGAGCTGTATCTCTTAGCCGCTCTGTGTCGCAGTTGTTTGGGGATAAGATGGCGGCGTCTCTTTCACTCTGACTCTGGTGGGAATTATTGCGGTCCTTGTTTCATCCGCGACACCAACTCCCGGTGTCCGATTCTTTCTGTGTCGGCTCTCTGAGTGTTAAGCCGCTTGTGGGTGTTGTACCGGTTCCCTTTTCCTGCCTTTAGCCCTTCATTAGTGTATTAAGGGGGAAAGCTGCACGGAGCATCACAATTTTGCAGCCATGCTGGTTCCCGGCTGGCTCCGCCTCCGTCATTTCACTTTTTTTAATACATGAATTATATGATTTTATGTATAGTATGAGTCGTTAAGATATATATGTAGTTAGTGATAAATTTGAGAGGTGAATATGTAGGGGATTATGATTCCCGTATACTATCTGGAACCTGTGATTGGTTGAAGTGAACACCTCCTTTGTGAATATAACAGTTGTCAGCATACTTGATTTCCAGCTCTGATGAAGTGCCCTTGAGGCAGGAAATGTGTCAGCTGCAGTACCTGTCTGCTGTGCCCTTGTTGTTTTTACATATGTATTCAATAAAATAAACTTTATCATCATGGAATCTCTCCTAGCCTATTGAAAACAAAGACTGCTACATTTGTTGCTTTAATAGAACACATAACCAAAGCCATTAAGCACTATATTTTTCATAATTCAAACACTATGCCGGACCCAGCAATAGACAACTAAAGAAAACTGAGAAAGCGTGAACTATTCTACAGCGTAATGTCCTCCTAACGGAACTCACTCCTCCAAAAAGAAGCCTACAAAAAGATGTTTTACCTTAAAAAATACATATCAGGGGGAAACAGAGTGGATACACTGCTAGCCAGTGCGCTAAAAAGAAAAACAATGCAAAGTTATATACACAGAATAAATTTGGAAGGGGGCGTAATGGTCTGGGATTCCAGAGCTATCGCAAACACTTTCAGCAGTTATTATGAGAGGTTGTACAATCTTCCAAAACAGTTCAATGACACTCAGGAATATGCACTAAAATAATATCTTAAACTCCATAGCTATGCCCCAACTAACTAATCAAGATAGAGAATTATTAGAATCACCTATCACCTTAGACAAAGTACTAAAAGCTATTGACGATCTCCCAATAAATAAAAGCCCTGGGCCAGATGGCCTATCCCAGGGGTCAGCAACCTTCGACTCCCAGATGTTTTGGAACTACATTTCCCATGATGCTCAGATAGCCTAAAGAGTGTCTCAGCATCGTGGGAAATGTAGTTCCAAAACATCTGAGAGCCGAAGGTTGCTGACCCCTGGCCTATCCAATAAGTACTACAAGAGATTCAGGGACATTCTCTCTCCCCCTCTACAAGCTTTCTTTCAACAGATAGATAGCAAAGGTAACTTCCCTGATTAATTCCTTGAAGCACATATCACAGTGATCCCTAAGACCGGTAAAACAGATGTGATAGTAAGCAATTATAGACCAATTTCACTACTTAATACAGACTTAAAAATCTATATGAAAAGTTTAGCTACACGCCTCAATATATTCTTACCCACATTGGTTCATACAGATCAGGTTGGTTTTGTGCCTTGAAGGGAGGCCAGGGACTACACCATTGGAGCATTCCAGTTGATGAATTATGCTAAACATTCAAATACGGAACTGGTTCTGGTTCTTTTTTTTGGCTTCGAATGGTAAGGAGACACAAATGACCACCAAGATTACCCACAAGGATACTTTAATTACCATGCCAATAAAATAAATTGAGAGGGAATTATATTTCATAAACACATTCCCTTTCAGTGCATCAATAAATTTAAAGACTCAGAGGGTTGTTGTCTATTGGTAACTGGGCTTTTGTATAACAAACCCATCACTTTGGTGAATGTGTACTCTCCTAACACTAGACAATCAGTCTTCCTTAAAAATATATGCGATAAAATAATAGAGTTACATAAAGGAGTTTTGATAATGGGAGGTGACCTGAATGTGGCCCTAGACCCCATACTAGATTGCTCACATGGTCGCAGCCAAGTTACAAATAAACAGAGGAAAATAATACATCAAACACTAAACCTACATACATTGATGGATGCCTGCCGTATTCATCATCCACACTCCAAACATTTTACTTTTTCTCTAACCCAAGGCAAATATATTGTAGGATTGATTACTGACTTGTTAAGCAACTCTTCCTAAGTTCAGTAAGACACATGGGCATACATCCCATTACATGGTCAGACCATTCCTCAATCTCTATCACTCTGTCATGGAGTGACACAAATAATCGTCCATTTATGTGGCGCATGGATGATTCTATCCTCCACAATTCCATAGTATTATAACACATAGCCAAAGCCATTAAGCACTATATTTTCCATAATTCAACCACTATGCCGGACCCGGCAATAACTTGGTTAACACATAAAGCGGTAATACGAGGAGAATTGATTAAACAAAGAGCAACACTCAAACAAATATATAATGTGGCATTTAATGATGCTCTCAGACAACTAAAGAAAACTGAGATAGCACACAAGCGTGAACCACAGCGTAATGTCCTCCTAACGGAACTCAAAATCTAGAGCTAACATGAATTCACTCCTCCAAAAAGAAGCCTACAAAAAGGTGTTTAACCTTAAAAAAATATACTATCAGGGGGGAAATAGAGCGGATACACTGCTAGCCAGTGCGCTAAAAAGAAAAACAATGCAAAGTTATATACACAGAATAAATTCGGAAGGGGGCGTAATGGTATGCAATTCCAGAAGTTATTATGAGAGGTTGTACAATCTTCCAAAGCAGGTCAATGACACTCACGAATATGCACTAAAATAATATCTTAAACTCCATAGCTATGCCCCAACTAACTTATCAAGATAGAGAGTTATTAGAATCACCTTAGACAAAGTACTAAAAGCTATTGACGATCTCCCAACAAATAAAAGCCCTGGGCCAGGTGGCCTATCCAATAAATACTACAAGAAATTCAGGGACATTCTCTCTCCCCTCTATAAGCTTTCTTTCAACAGATAGATAGCAAAGGTCACTTCCCTGATTAATTCCTTGAAGCACATATCACAGTGATCCCCAAGCCCGGTAAAACAGATACAATAGTAAGCAATTAAAGACCAATTTCACTACTTAATACAGACTTAAAAATCTATACGGAAATTTTAGCTACACGCCTCAATATATTCTTACCCACATTGGTTCATACAGACCAGGTTGGTTTTGTGCCTTGAAGGGAGGCCAGGGACAACACCATCGGAGCATTCCAGTTGATGGATTATGCTAAACATTCAAATACGGAAATGGTTGTGGTATCGACGGATGCCGAAAAGGCATTCTATCACATCGTTTGGGAGTTTTTGCATGCCACATTAGACAAATTGGGTGTTGGGGTAGTTATGATTAATAGAATCAAGCAAATATACAGACATCCCACAGCTAGGGTTTTGAATGAATGGAACCCTTTCCGACGACTTTGCTATTGGAAACGGGACGAGAAGCACTGGCTAAATCCACGTATAATGGGGGTAACAATAGGCCTAAACAATTATAAATTATCTATATACGCAGACAATGTGCTATTCACCCTTACCTCACCTAAGACCTTATTACCTGAATTAGAAAAGGAATATAAACTTTTCGGGAGATTTTCCAACTTCGCAATAAACACTCAAAAAACAGAAATTTTAAACGTAACAATGAAACCCTCCTCATTTTCCTCTTTAATAGGATCCTGCCCTTACAAGGCCCAAACAAAGGCCCTAAAATATATGGAAATGTTCCTGTCACCTAACCATAGATTGCATCATAAGCACAACTATCAAGCCCTGTTAGAGAACACTAAAATAGAACTACATAATTGGAAAGATCACCCCCTCAGCTGGTGGGGTAGAATACAAAGCGATAAAAATGACGGTTTTCCCACAAATTTTATACACCTTTCAAGCAGTCCCAATACCCCTCCCCACTACATTTATACATAGACTACAATACGTACTAAATAAATTTGTCTGGGGAAAACTCAAACCGCGTGTGAATAAAGCCACAATGCTCAGATCGCAAAGGAAGGGGGATTGGGGATACCAAACCTAAGATCATATTACATAGCTATGAGTATCTTAGTGTGAAAACTAAAAGCTCTAAACTTATAACCCTGTTGTGCTATTTAGGAGACTAGTCTCACTACTAGTCTAAGGAATAAGTACACAAAGAATGGATTAAAACAGCGCTAAAAAGTACTAAATGTACTAGAAAGCTAAGGGTTAAACATCACACAGTACAAAACTGGAGAAATTGTTAATATAAAGTAAGGTATTACTAACATATCAGAGATACAAGGGGGGTTACGATCTGAGTTGTATCTAAGTTAGATTATAGTTTCTATATTGTGTTAAGGCAAAGCAGTGAGTAACTATGGACTCCTCTGTTGCCACAATGTCCTGATTGGTCCGCTCTGATGTCGAACGAAAGGTAGGGGTGTGTCGTTTAAACAAAAGAGCATGTTAGCTAAGTTCCCCATGTAACCAGGTCAGCTTACAATAACTGTATCCAATCGCTAAAACTCACACCTAGATCACAGGCAGTCTAAATACAGTTTTATTGGAAGCAGTACACATAAGCTTTTGCGAGTTGAAGCAGGAGTGTAAGGTGTTAGTTAGCAGTTAGTTACGTGAATTATAGCGTCTGATTGGTTGGTGCAGGGAAGGGGGGAGTGTTTAAAGGAAAACAATTGACTAAGGCAAAATACAGGCAGTTAGAGAAGGATTTTCTTTTCCTATTGGGTGATCCAATCAGCCAATGTGATTGAGATAGCATTCTATTGGCTGTTCCAATCAGCCAATAGAATGCGAGCTCAATCCTATGGGCTGATCCAATCAGCCAATAGGATTTTTTCTACCTTAATTCCAATTGGCTGATAGAATTCTATCAGCCAATGGGAATTGAAGGGACGCCATCTTGGATGACGTCATTTAAAGGAACCTTCATTCAGTCGTAGCCATGGAAAGAAGAGGATGCTCTGCGTCGGATGTCTTGAAGATGGACCCGCTCCGCGCTGGATGGATGAAGATAGAAGATGCCATCTGGATGAAGACTTCTGCCTGTCTGGAGGACCACTTCTGGCCGGCTTGGATGAAGACTTCTGCCCGTCTGGAGGACCACTTCAGCCCGGCTGGATGAAGACGTCTCCCGGTAGGGTGATCTTCAGGGGGTTAGTGTTAGGTTTTTTTAAGGGGGTATTGGGTGGGTTTTAGAGTAGGGTTGGTTGTGTGGGTGTTGGGTTTTAATGTTGGGGGGGGGATTTGTATTTTTTTTACAGGTAAAAGAGCTGATTACTTTTGGGCAATGCCCCGCAAAAGGCCCTTTTAAGGGCTATTTGTTATTTAGTGTAGGGTAGGGCTTTTTTTTTATTTTGGGGGGCTTTTTTATTTTGTTAGGGGGATTAGATTAGGTGTAATTATTTTAAAAATCTTGTAATTTTTTATTATTTTCTGTAATTTAGTGTTTGTTTTTTTGTACTTTAGATAATTTTTTGTTAATTTAGGGAATTAATTTAATTATAGTGGTAGTGTTAGGTGTAATTGTAACTTGGGTTAGGTTTTATTTTACAGGTACTTTTGTATTTAATTTAGCTAGGTAGTTATTAAATATTTAATAACTATTTAATAACTATTCTACCTAGTTAAAATAAATACAAACTTGCCTGTAAAATAAAAATAAACCCTAAGCTAGATGCAATGTAACTATTAGTTATATTGTAGCTAGCTTAGGCTTTATTTTATAGGTAAGTATTTAGTTTTAAATAGGAATAATTTAGTTAATGATAGTTATTTTATTTATATTTATTTAAATTATATTTAAGTTAGGGGGGTTAGGGTTAGGGTTAGACTTAGATTTAGGGGTTAATAACTTTAATATAGTGGCGGCAATGTTTGGGGCGGAAGATTAGGGGTTAATAAATGTAGGTAGGTGTCAGCGATGTTAGGGACGGCAGATAAGAGGTTAATAAAATTTAACTAGTGTTTGCGAGGTGGGAGTATGGCGGTTTAGGGGTTAATATATTTATTATAGTGGCAGCGATGTCCGGTTCGGCAGATTAGGGGTTAAACATTTTTTTAAGTGTTTGCGATGTGGGGGGGGGGGGCCTCGGTTTAGAGGTTAATGGGTAGTTTATGGGTGTTAGTGTACTTTTAGCACTTTAGTTAAGAGTTTTATGCTATGGCGTTGTAGTGTAAAACTCTTAACTACTGACTTTTAAATGCGGTACCAGTCTTGACAAGAGAGGGTCTACGGCTCACTTTTTGGCAGACTCGTAATACCGGCGCTATGCAAGTCCCAGTCCCATTGAAAAAATAGGATACACAATTTACGTGAGTGGATTTGCGGTATTTCCGAGTCTGGACAAAAAAGTGAGCGGTACACCTGTACCTGCGAGACTCACAATACCAGCGGGCGTTAGAAAGCAGCCTTGGGACCGGCCAACACTGCTTTTTAAGCCTAATGCAAGACTCGTAATCTAGCCGATAGTTTGCAACTGAATATGTGCCAAGAGTGGCGGAAATAAACTGCTATGTTTTCCAGTGAAGATGCCTATACATATTGCAAGATTTTGAAAGGAGTAAAATGTCTGTATACATATCTACAAATATTCTGCACAAGTACTAATCTGCTTATGTCTTTTTGTTTTTTTCTTTCTCTTGCATGGTCTGTAAGTCTGGGGTGCTCTGCATTATCTGACTATTTACTGTTTGGAGGTGAAATTACCTATAGCACAGCCCAGTGAAGGCACCTGCAAAACAGTCAAGTTTTATTACTATTTAAAGGGCTAATAGAAATATTGGGAACTTGTTTGTATAAGAGTGGCTATGCCCCTGTAAGAAAGGATATCTACATCATCCTTCAGTGAAAATGTTTTGTACACTAAAACAGTTTTTGGGTATATGGCTGATTAGTCTGGGGCATATAGTTTGCTACTGAATATGCACCAAGAGTGGCAAAAATAAACTGCAGTGAAGATGCCTATACATATTGTAAGTTTTTAAATAGAGAAAAGGCCTACATATATAATTGAAATCAGAAGTTTTCCTTGTGAGATAAAGTAATATAAAGATCAGGAGTTCAGTGGGACTGAAGGTTGGAGGTTTATATTTGACTTTAATATTTGTTAAAGAGAACGAATCTGTCTATAAGACTTCTCTTTTTTTCCATGGTCTGTAAGCTCTGCAGAGGAGGTGGAATTACTTATAGCACAGCCCAGTGAAGGCATCTGTAAAGCAGTCAAGATACATTACTACTTAAAAAGGCTACACATAAGTATTGGGATCTCTGTTTAAGAGTGACTATGCCCCTTTAAGAAAGGATATCTATATTATTCTCCAGTGGAAATTATTCTGTATACTAAATAATATCAAAAGTTAAAAATATCAACCAATTTTGTATAGGAAATCAACATACTGTATGTTTATTTGATAAATGGAAAAAAGATTATTGAGACTCTTCAAAATTCCAAGCGAGTGCAGGGCTGTGACATCTGGGTAGTTGATTATAATCATTACCCTTACTTGGATAAAAGAAGAATTCATGGAGGGTCACTTTAAGTGTCTCTACAACAAAGAATTTTATGTATTGACTTCTACTTTTGTAGATAAGTAACTTCCAGCTAGATTACGAGTTTTGAGTGCTATACCACCACAAAAGCGGCGGTATTAACCTTCCTATAGTGCTGCTATTACAGGTTTTGTAAAACCTGGCTTTTGCGGGCGATATGGTTGCGCTGAGCTCCATACCTCACCCAAATACAGGCAGTGTTTTGACGTGCTCGTGCACGATTTCCCCATAGACATAAATGGGGAGAGTCAGCTAAAAAAAAAGCCTAACACCTGCGATCGCAGAAATAAAAGCTCCGTAACGAAGCCCCATTGATAACATAAAAAACATGTCTAAACACCACTAATCTGCTGCCCCTAACATCGCTGCCACCTACATTACAGTTATTAACCCCTAATCTGCTGCCCCCAATGTCGCCGCCACTATACTAAAGTTATTAACCTTTAAACCTCTGGCCTCCCACATCACTAACACTAAATAAATATATTAACCCCTAAACCTAACCCTAACGTAACCCTAACCCTAAGCATAACCCTAACGTAACCCTAAGCCTAAGTCTAACCCTAACCCCCTAACCTAAATATAATTAAAATAAATCTAAATTAAACTTACAATTATTACCTAAATAATTCCTATTTAAAAATAAATACCTGTAAAAAAAACATAAGCTAGCTACAATATAACTAATAGTAATATTGTATCTATCTTAGGTTTTATTTTTATTTCACAGGTAAGTTTGTATTTATTTTAACTAGGTAGACTAGTTAGTAAATAGTTATTAACTATTTACTAGCTACCTTGTTAAAATAAATACAAATTTACCTGTAAAATAAAACCTAACCTGCCTTACACTAAAACCTAACATTACAATAAAATAAATTAAATTAATAAAATACAATTATCTAAATTACAAAAAAATAAACACTAAATTACACAAAATAAAAAACAAAATTATCAAAAATAAAAATGAATTACTCCTAATCTAATAGCCCTATCAAAATAAAAAAGTCCACCCAACATAAAAAAAAACCTAGCCTACACTAAACTGCCAATGTCCCTTAAAAGAGCATTTTGCAGGGCATTGCCCCAAAGAAATCAGCTCTTTTAGCTGTTAAAAAAAATACAAACACCCCCCCAACAGTAAAACCCACCACCCACCTACCCAACCCCCCTAAATAAACCTTAGCTCCACATTGCCCTGAAAAGGGCATTTGAATGGGCATTGCCCTTAAAAGGGCATTTAGCTCTTTTACATTGCCCAAACCCTAAGCTAAAAATAAAACCCACCCAATAAACCCTTAAAAAAACCTAATACTAACCCCCGACGATCCACTTACAGTTTTCAAAGACCGGACATCCATCCTCATCTAGGCGGCAGAAGTCTTCATCCAAGCTGGCAGAAGTCCTCATCGAAGCCGGCAGAAGTCTTCATCCAAGCGGGCAGATGTCTTCATCCAGACGGCATCTTCTATCTTCATCCATCCGGGTCTATCTTTAAGACATCCGGCACGGAGCATCCTCTTCTTCCGATCGCTGCTGTAGAATTAAGTTTCCCTTTAAGTAACGTCATCCAAGATGGCATCCCTTACATTCTGATTGGCTGAAAGAATTCTATCAGCCAATAGGAATTAAAGGTGAAAAAATCCTATTGGCTGTTGCAACAGCCAATAGGATTTTTCACCTTTAATTCCTATTGGCTGATAGAATTCTTGGATGACGTCACTTAAAGGGAAACTTCCACAGCAGCGATTGGAAGAAGAGGATGCTCCGTTAAAAGAGCTGATTTCTTTGGGGCAATGCCCAGCAAAAAGGCCCTTTTAAGGGACATTGGCAGTTTAGTGTAGGCTAGGTTTTTTTTTTTTTTTGGTGGGCTTTTTTATTTTGATAGGGCTTTTAGATTAGGAGTAATTTGTTTTTATTTTTGATAATGTCGTTTTTTATTTTGTGTAATTTAGTGTTTATTTTTTTTTGTAATGTAAATAATTGTACTTTATTAATTTAATTTATTTTATTTGATTGCAATGTTAGGTTTTATTGTAAGGCAGGTTATGTTTTATTTTACAGGTAACTTTGTATTTATTTTAGCTAGGTAGTTAGTAAATAGTTAATAACTATTTACTAACTAGTCTACCTAGTTAAAATAAATACAAACTTAGCTGTGAAATAAAAATAAAACCTAAGCTAGCTACAATGTAACTATTATTTATTTTGTAGCTAGCTTAGGTTTTATTTTATAGGTATTTAGTTTTAAATTGGAATTATTTAGGTAATAATTGTAAGTTTAATTTTGATTTATTTTAATTATATTTAAGTTAGGGGGTGTTTAGGGATTAATAGTTTATTTTAGTATATTTCGTTGTGGGGGGCTTGTGGTTTAGTGATTAATAGATTTATTATTGCGGCGGTGTGGGCGGACGGCAGATTAGGGGTTAATAATATTTAAATAGTGTTTGCGATGCGGGTTAAGGGGGTTAATAGGTTTATTATAGTGGCAACAATGTAGGGGAGCAGCAGAATAGGAGTTAATACTTTTATTTTAGTATTTGCGATGCGGGAGGGCCTCGGTTTAGGGGTTAATTGGTAGTTTATGGGTGTTAGTGTACTTTTTAACACTTAAGTTGTGATTTTTATGCTACAGATTTGTAACGTAAATCTCATAACTACTGACTTTATATGGCGGTACGAATCTTGTCAGTATAGGGTGTACCGCTCACTTTTTGGCCTCCCAAGGAAACTCGGAAAACCGGCGCTATGGGAGTCCCATTGAAAAAGGACTTTTTTAAAAGTGTGGTACTGACGTTGCGTGACGGACAAAAAGGTGTGCAGTATACCTATGCCTGCAAGACTTGTAATAGTGGTGTTAGGGAAAAAGCATTGTTATGAAGCATAACAATGCTTTTTTACTCATAACGCCAAACTCGTAATCTAGCTGTTCATTATTTAAAGAGCACTATAAATGAACTTTCTATTTTTTTGAAGTTTTGAAAGGAGATTAAAGTTTGGAATTTAGGATGCAATCTAATAAGTATTGAATATGTTAGTAGCAACTCAGCCACCAAGTTAAAGGATAAGCCCAGTTCTCTGTTTGTTTTAGTTAGTTTAGTTCTATTATTACTTTTCCTAACCTAAGTATAAAGGCTATATTAATCCTTGGTAAGGTTTAAATGCTAAACAGCTCTCTTAGAACTAATTATAACTATCCTTAGACTTATAGGAGCTATTTCATGAGATAGGTGTGCGCTTCCTCACAGACTTCACGAGAATCTTATTATAGCACTTTACACTCTTATACTCCACAAGTTCTATTGGTACTCTGAGAAGTTTCCAGTCCTCAATTTAACAGTTCACTTTCTAACACTTTTGTTGTGTAAACACTCACACTCACACAGCATGACAAGATTTCTATTTGCTCACTTCCACACTCTTCTACCCTGTGTGTTTTCCCTTTTTTTTCTTTTTTTCTTATTTCTTTCATTTTTCTTCTTCTTTTTTTCTCCCTGACACAACACACTTTTTTTTTTACATCACATACTTTCTGTATTTACCGCACATGGAGAAATATGTACATAATCTAAAAGACCAATGATGGCTTCCAAAAATAGAGATAGAAATAAAAACAAAAATATTATTGAAAGCACCTCTGCAGATGTGGGAGAATCAATAGCCACTAATCAAGATTTGCAAACTTTAATAAGCCAAATGTCTAAACTATTTCTTCCACAATATGATAATATAAGGAAAGATATATCTGACCTAGCTAATGAGTTAAAACGATATAACTCCAGATTAACAGAGGCAGGAGATAGAATCTCCTACCTTGAAGATCAGGTAGCATCAAAGGAATCTGTTATCACTTCATTGGGTCAACAAGTGTCTAAATTACAAGAGAGACTAGACTCCCTGGAAGATAGGTCTAGACATAGTAATATTAGGATACTAGGTATTTCTGAAAAAGTTCAGAATGAAGAGCTAGAAAAATTAGTATCTCAACAGCTACCAAAATGGTTCAAATGCCAATAGAAGATAGGAAAATAATAGGGGAAAGGGCTCACAGAATTGGTATCAGAACTCAAGATAAACAAATAAGTAATCCTTATCCATGCCCATTAATTGCAAAATTACTAAATCATCAAGATAAGGTAGAGATTTTGAAATCCAAAAAGTTGAAAGATCCCCTGATAATAAATGGTTTTAAAATAATGTTGTTTCAAGATTTCTCTCTAGAAACAGCTGCAAGAAGAAAAGCCATGACTCAAATATGTAATAAAGTCAATTAAAATGGGTTAAAAGCTTATATAGTCTAGCCAGCTATATTAAAGATTGAAAGCAAAGAAGGTGTCAAATGTTCTGAGAATTTACAGGAGGCAAAAAAAAATTGTTACAATAATTTTAAGAATGACTAATCTGCTAAAGATAATGTATCCCAAAAAACTTGTTGATTTTTACCTGATGGTTAATAATCTGATGATTATAAGTAAGAGAAGAATAATTTTACTGTATGAGGAGTTCTATTTTATCTTGTGAAAAATGTCTATATTACTATAGTTTTAATAAACAAGTTTTACCCATTAAGAAAATGACTATGAAGCAAATGAAATGCTATATACGTGTCCCCCTTTTCTTTTTTCTTTTTTTTCCCTCTCTTTCCTCTCTCCATTCGGACCTCCCCTCGCTCTCCCCCCAGGTCACTAGAGATTATTAAAAATTTAATAAAATAACCTTAAGTAATAAACCATTAACTATTACCTCATGGAATGTGGCTGGCATTACTTCACTGATTAAAAGAAAAGTAATTCTTAAAAATCTAAAAACTTTAAATTCAGATATCGCATTACTGCAAGAGATAAAATTAAAAGAAATTGAAATAGCTAAATTAAAAATTAACCGGGTTGGAGAGGTGTACGCTACACCCTGTTTAAGCAGGAAGAGAGGAGTAGCCATATTAATCAATAAAAACTTGGAATATAAAGTACTAAATTGTAATCATAATCCTAAAATTACAAATTAAAAACGTTTCTATGACTATATGTAATATCTATAGTCCGAAAGAGCTAATAATCTTCAAGCTAAATTAATCAAACATATAGATGCTAATTTAATAGTAGCCGGTAATTTTAATCTAACCCGAAATTTCCTATAGATAGATACAGTCCCAACAGCAGAAGATATGATTACAGACTTAAAAAAGAAGCAAACGTTTTTAAATCTTTTGGAAAGGCACTTAAACTTCAGGATATTTGGTGATTGCAAAACCCTGATGAGAAAGCCTATACATGTATGTCTAAAAGTTTCTAATCTTTATCTAGAATTGATGTATTTATGATAGCTGAGTCTCTTATGAGGAAAGATACCCTAGCAGAAATGAAAGATTTTATAATTTCAGATCATGCACCAATTTTATTAAAAATTTCTCCTGCAGGGATGATGACTGAAATCAAAAGAAACAATTTCTTTTTTCTCAGTTATATAAAATATAATTCATCATTTATAAACTGGCTTAAAAAAAGCTGGAATTAATTTTTACTTAATAATAAAGAGTATACTAAGGGAAAAGAGATTCTTTGGGAGACAGCAAAGGCGGTGCTAAGAGGATAAATTATAAGCTATATGACCCAGTTTAAAAAGAAGGTTATTGCTAGAGAGTCACAACTTACTAACCAGCTGTCTAACAAATGTAATAAATATCTAATTGATTCCTCTAAAGTCAATTGGCTAGACTATATCAGTTCAAAACAGGAAAGATATACAAAAAGCATACAGAGAGCATTTAAAAAGCAAAGCAAAATTTATGAAATTTGGTAATAAAACAGGGAGCTATTTAGTAAAAATTACTAAGATAAAAAAACATTAAATATAATAGGTGCTATTAAAAAAGAGGGAAAAATGGTGACAAATATTAAAGATTTATGCCAAATCTTTTTTGAGGCCTTTCAAAAATTCTATAATTCTGACGAGTTACATCAGGATAATAAAAAAGAATTCTGGGAAAATATATTTCTATCAAAATTAGATAATGAAAGCTTAGAGAAACTGAATGCTCCGATATCGAAGGAGGAAATAGAAGCAGGAATTAATAACACTACCTACAATAAAGCCCCTGGGCCGGATCAATTGCCTTCAGAATTTAAAAAAAATTTTATTAGAAGATCTGGGTTTGATAACAATTGATGCTGAGAAAGATTTTGATGCAGTCCAGTGGGACCATCTGTTGTCTACATTGAATAATTTTGGCTTTGTAGGCCATTTTACTAATTATATTAAATCTATTTATGATAGTCCTTTATCCTCAATTTTAGTAAATGGGATGCTTACACCCGAAATTAGATTGGGAACAGGTACGCGACAGGGCTGTCCCCTGTCTCCGCTATTATTTAACTTAGTAATCGAACCACTTGCAATAAAACTAAATCATACTATACAGGGAATTATATGTAATTCAGTGGAAACGAAAATATTATTGTATGCAGATGATGTTATAATTTTTATAAGAAACACAAAAAATAATATTCCCATCCTTATGGATTTTCTTAATAAATATGGTTCTTTCACAGGATATAAAGTTAATATGACTAAGTCAGAATTGATGGGGCTTAAAACAAGAAATTAATAAAATCCTATATTTGGGTATTTGGCTGAATAGGAACCCAGCAAAATGGTACAAGGAAAATTATAATTGTCTTTTTCTTAAATTAAACAGTACATTAGAGTTCTGAAAGAAGCGCCCTTTGTCTTTAACTGGGAAAATTAACCTGTTAAAAATTGTGTGGTTCCCAAAAATTCTTTATAAACTGCAAAATTTACATTTACTAATTAAAAAAAAAAATATTAAATTTTTTAACAAAGGCTTAATCATTTTTTTCTGGGGAAAAAAGAAAATCAAATAAGTAAATGATGTCAACATAAAAATGTTGGGGGTTTCTCTCTTCCCTCCTTACAAGACTATAATATTGTCTGTTTAGTTAAAATAGAGTGGCTTTTGGGAAAAGATAATTTTACTTCCAAAGAATTTGAAATGGCAATAGTGAGCCCAAATTGGTTTAGACTTTAGAAAATCTAATTATCTTGAAATCATATGAAACCCACTCTTCCCAGAAGGAGTAAAATCTGAAGTTTTTTTAGGTGGAGAAGAGCAGGACTGGTATTTGTCTCACAAACTATTGTTAAAATAAGTGGAACTGAGACGATAAAGTTATTTGAAAAAAATAAGGCAGGAATTTAAATTACCTCAGAAAGATTTCTTTGCATATCTCCATCTTAGACACTGGCTGACCGGATTGAAAAAAAAAGGATTATAAAGGATGTGGAAACTGGGAACAAATAGAATCATGCCTTAAAATATGCAAAATATGGAACTATTCTATTAATAAATGGTATAAATGTCTAAGGAGAAAGAGAATAAGTTACGTATTAAAACCCTGATTCTGAAATGCCATCTTAAAGGATTACAAACAGTAGATGAAGAGGTGATTAAGAATAGCCTAACCAATACCTGGAAGGCTACACAAGCAAGTAACTTCATATAAGCACATCTAAATATGATACATCAGATTTACCTTACACGTTCCCTTCTTCATAGATGGAGACCAGATATTAGTGATAAATGTATTAAATGTCAAAAGAGCTTAGCTGAATTGCTACATTATATATGGGACTGTCCCAAGAAATATCAATTCTGGAAGAAGGTTAATCACTGGCTAGTTAAGATCCTCCAAGAGAATTATACCTTACAGTTCGAATCAGTTATTTTCCTTTTACCAAAACAAAATAGATATAGAAATAGAGACTTTATAAATTTCTCTATCTTAATAGGAAGGAATTTAATTATGAAAAAATGGATTAAGTTCTATTATTACTGAATTTGTGGAAAAATGTATAGTCTACTAATTTTGGAACAATGTGCTATAGAACCTGAAAAAGAAAATAGAATAAAGTATTTCTTTAAGAAATGGGGAGACATGATTAAATCATATTTGACAGATATTTAGAAATTAATAATCCGTCCTTTCTATCATTCATTATACGTACAAGAAGAAATGTTAAGAGGTGATCTCCCTCAATTTTCAGTATATTTAAGAGTCGAAAGTGAGGGCCTTGCGATGGGGGTTGCGATGGGGGGGGGGGGAGAAGTAGGGGGTGGGGGACAGAGGAGTTATGAGGAGTTTTTGTTGTTGTTGTTGTTTTTCCTTTTTAACATAGAGATATTGAAGTTTACCCTCCTAAGCTAGATAGTGAATATATTGTAACTTAAATTTATGGAGGCTTAGTTTAGGGTTGATTTTGTCAAGAAGTTTGATGTTCCTTGTTAGTTGAGGTTATAGTATCTATATGCTTCAGCGAGATATTATCTGGTTTTTGTATGTATTGTGTAAAAAGAAAAATATCAACAGTGTGTTATAAAGTGATATATATTTGATTTTTGAATTTTTGAAATATCACAAATGTTCGGCCTTTGTAAGACAATTTTCTGTATTGTGGTCACACTGCTGTTGTAAATTAATAATACAAAAAAAATAATAGCTACTAATTATGATTAAATGAGTTTAATATCAATTCATGATGTGTAAAATTAATAATTTTATGTAATTTTTAGTATCTATATAATTAAAAGATTTAAACCCCAAAAAACGTAATTACAATCATATATGAACATTCATATTTAATTTGCGTATATCTTGCATGTAGTGTGTGTAGTGTTAATACAGTGTGTACTGCTTAAGTGATGTGTATTGTGCTCATGAAGTATGTGTGTATATTATGTGTGTATAAACTGTATATGTGAATATATATATATATATATATATATATATATAGATACACACACAAAAACACACAGTTTTTAATTTAAACATTTCAAAACCAGTGATTAACCTAACATGTTACATAGAAAAGAGGAACAGCTTAACACTGGCCAATTAAGCCAGTTTCACTTTCAACCGTGAAAAAAAGACTTTGAGCTGCAGGTTTGATTGGTCAAGTGGCAATAAGAAAAGAAAAATCATATATTGCCTGGGCCATGAAGCTTTACCAGTGGACTACTGAAGACTGTAGGAAGGTCTTATTTGACCGATACATCTAAATTTGAACTCTTCAGTTCAGCATTCTGGGTTTTTATATAATTGTTGTAGAATGGCGGTGCCGTATCTCTCCTCCTCAAATCAAACAATTAAATTTTTAATCTTTCTGGGCTGGGAATACCTCAGGGAAAAAAGATTGCAATCTGCTATTGTAAAGCGTCAGAAATATATTCGGTTTATGGAACACAATTGCAAATCTGCTATCATATATTATATTTAGTTTCACTATTAGACAATGAATAACACTACTGAATAAGTGAAATTCAACCAAGTAGTGATTACTTTAGATGTTATAGCTTAACCACCTCTAGGGGTTAATGTGATCAGCATAAACTAAAAGTAGATACTGAAATTGAAAGTATAAGTTTATTAATTGCTTCAAGCAAATTCCCTTGTCTTTCTCCCTCTGATCTTGATGATGTTAATAATAGATAAATTTTGTAGGACTTACATGCAGTTTTAACTACAATATGATCCCAATAGATACCTTAGTGACAGAGTCTTAAAGTCTCTTAAGCGGCAACAATATGATCCGAATTGATACCTTAGTGACAGAACGTTAAAGTCTCTTATGCGGAAATGTTACCTTACTTCACATGAACATCCGACAGTCTGGCGGGAGAGCAGGTAAGTGAGTGAGGACAGAGGAGCAGCAAACTAGTGTTACTGAGCCGTAATGGAGACTGAGCGAGTTCAACGCTGGTTCCGGCACTGAGGTGGGAGGAGCAACGGCTATCGTTTGATACTTTTACCCATAAGTGCAACAGCAAGATTTCTGACAGTCTTATTCCTTATGCTGCTTCAGTGGAATGTATACTATAGTTGCGGTTAGACAACAGAGTATAACTTTTGCAACAATTTAAATACTTGTGGTTTTGTGGCAGTCCGTGCAAGTATAACACATTCAGAGTTGATTGTGACACTGTTGCCAAAGATTCCATCCAGGAGAGCTTTATCTATAGAACATTGCTGTAGTTTGCAGTAAAGGGTTTTGCAGTAAAGGGTTTTAATCCTTAAGGAAGCTCAGGGTTAATTTAGTAGCCTTGCTACTTCAAAATACTAAGCAAAGTGCGAGTGAATTTGGCGGTGTTTATAGGGAGAGTAGCCAATGAGATTGTTAGCTAACACTTTAGCCTTAAAGAGACAATAACCCTGACATGACCCCCTCCTCAAGGCAACTGTGCCACAGTTGCAGGCCTAGGATGATGTTGTAACCAACCTAGGGGCATTAAGGTTGGAAGCAGGTTCCCAAGTATCTTCGTCCGCTGAAAAGTTTTTCCAGTGCATTAAATACTGTAGTTCTCCTTTATGATACCTAGAGTCTCGCAATGAATAGACTTCATATTCATCTGGCTCCAATGTCTGAGGAGGTGGAGGTAGTAGGGTTTGAGATTGGCGAGAAGGTTTATATGGCTTTAAAAGTGACACATGAAATGTAGGGTAGATCTTCATGCTGTCTGGCACCTTGAGTGTCATTGCATTTTCATTGACAATACGTATAATCGGAAATGGACCAACAAATAGCCCAGCTAATATTTTACTAGGTATTTGTAATTTCATGTTCTTTGTTGAGAGCCAAACAAGATCTCCTATGGAGTATAGAGGCGGAGCTCTTCTCTTGAGGTCATAATAGTGTTTTTGAGTAAGTTGAGCATTATGAATGTTTTCTTCAATGAACTTGAAGTTCTCCTGTAGAGAATCCTGTAAGTCATCAACCAAAGGAGAGTTTAAATTGTCAGGGGAGCAGAAAAAAATACTTGGATGAAAGGCATAATTTGCATAAAAAGGTGTAAACTTAGTAGAAGAATTAACTGCGTTTTTGTATGCAAATTCTGCCATAGAAAGGAATTTCATCCAGTGTTGTTGATGGTAGGAACAGTAGCACTGAAGGTATTACTCTAGCCATTGGTTCAATCAGCTTGTCCATTAGTTTGAGGGTGGAATGACGTGGTGAAACGGTGATCAATCTGGGTTAGCTTACAGAGTTGTGACCAAAAATGTGAGGTGAATTGTGTACCCCTATCAGTGGTTATGATCGTTGGTAAACCATGGAGCTTGACAATGTTATATATGAATAAATGAGCAGTTTCAGAGGAAGTAGGTAACTTATGAAATGGGACGAAATGTGCCATCTTGGTGAATATGTCTATCACTACTAGAATAGTGGTCTGCTTGTTTGATATAGGTAAGTCGACTATGAAATCCATAGATAAGTGTTGCCAGGGTTTTTTAGGTACAGGTAGTGGCATTAACAGACCATATGGTGATCTTTTTTCAGACTTCGATGTGGCACAGATGTCACAGGTTTGTATATATTCATGTACAGTTTCCTTCATATTGGGCCACCAGAAATCCTGAGTGAGTAGATCCAACGTTCGTCGAACCCCAGGATGGACTGATAGGGGTGAATCATGATGCATCTGTAGGAAAGAAAGATGTTCTCAACTGTTTTGGTACATATATCTTCCCTGCATGGTAATGAAGATCGTCTCTTTTAACCAACAATGGAAAAGGTGGGACCTCCTCTAACTTGGTGTGTCTTTTGAGTTCAGTCAATAGATCACATGAGAGACCAATAAAATGCTCAGTAGGTATGTGTAACATATCTCAGCCTAATGTCACTATCCCTTTAAGAAATCCTTTTCTGACTGCTGCATTTGGGCAGTATTCACATTCAGCTTGCCTGCCTGCCTGATTAATCATTCATGCACCTGATTACCTCAGCCTCTTTTTAAGCCTTCTCAGGTCTAATGTGCCTTGCATTAACATTGAAGTTGTGATCCTGAACAGAGGTCTGTGACTGTTTCCTGCATGAACTTAGCAACTATTCCAAGATACAGCATTTCCTATTACCTATGCAAAATATCATCAAACCGCAAGTATCAAAAATATCTCCATTCTGTTTCCTGGACACAGCTACTTAACAATCTCTGAACTTTATTATAATTCAACTATGCTTTTGTTTACCATCACTCTCTAATTACAACAGCATCTTACTCAGAACTTTATAACTATTTCTCTGCTACAAGTTGTCATTGCTGAAATATCCTGCTGCAAATATGTTAACATATTCTGAACTCTGCATCTATGTGTTCAATTAAAAGCTTTCCTGTGATTCTCCAATATATGTTCAAACAGTAATTAATGCCTTAAACTTAACTTTCACCTGTGCTGCTCTGCTAATTACTGACATACAGCTCATTATAATAATATGTACTGTGAACCTGCAATAAACCAAGTTTGCATCTAAATGCACAAACAGTAATTAATGCCTAAACTTGCAGCTTGTCTAAGTACCTGTGCAGCTGTGCTTTAACTCTGACATACAGCTTTATATAATATTATGTACTGTGAACCTGCAACAATCCTTAGTTTGCATCTAAGTGTCAAACTTTCACCAGATTACTCTGAAGCCTGAACATTCCACTTTGCTATATTTCTCTCTCATTGAATCCTGCAGTTACTTCTATTAACTAACTATAAGTCACAGTGAACTCAGAATATATTGTATACAAATGTTGCACTCTCCATTTATTCTACAATAACTTCTAGCAACTATGAATCACAGAATATCATCTATCCACGTCCAGGATACTCTTCCCCGGGTCAGGGGTCGGTGTCTTCAAATCCCTACCACTGCCCCGAGGGTCTGTTTCCTGAGCGCATGTACACCGGATCATGACAGAATGTTAATGCCTAAAAAAGGGATCCGCAGTGGTAGTGGATGCACCGACCCTCAAAGGAAAATAAAAAATTACAACATAACTCAGACCCAAGCAATCCCTAAAGGAAAAACAGAAGATTTTCAAACTTTAAAAAATTTAAAGACACAGTACTCCCATTCTAGACAATCCTCTACTCATGTTCGTGGTTACCATTTTGGTGAAACTGATCCTGAATCTGACTATGAAAATGAAGAGGATTTAACCATAGCTTCAGCAGAAAAAATTCAGGCTTTCAAAGATTTAAAGAGACAGAACCACTTTTCCAAAATGTCATCTGTTCTTCATGTTCGTGATTACCATTTTGGTGAAACTGATTCTGAATCTGACTATGAAAATGAAGAGAATATATCCATCGATTCAGCAGAAAAAAATCAGATCTTTAAAGATTTAAAGAGACAGAACCACTTTTCTAGAATTTCATCTGTTCCTCATGTTTGTGATTCCTATCCTGATGATACTGATTCTGAGTCTGTATATGTCAACAAGGAGGATGACTTCACAGATCCAGCTGAATTGGCATTAGACTGGTATGACCGCAACTTTAATTCGCCACAAACTCAGACAAGACCTCAACCTATTTGCTATAATGACATCCTTGGTTGTTATATTTACAACATGGATGATACAGACAGCTCCCATCATGAAACCTCTCATGGAAATACTGATATTACCATGGATTCGTTAGATTGGACAGATTCAGAGCTGGAAGAAAGGACATCTGGTTTACAGACTGCTGTTAGGAGTAAAGGTCCGCTCAACTACTATGCTGATTTATCACATCAGAATTATGCATCCAGTGATGAAGAGGATTTCTGTTCTCAACCTTACTACAAGCCACAATGGCAGCAACTTAAGAAGCCTCATACTGGGAAGAAATCTAAGCTCTCTAAGAAAAAGAAGAAGAAGAAGAAAATCCTTCTGCCCACAGAAAATCAGAAGTGCAAAGAGGAAACTCAGCCTGATTCCCCTGTTTTAGATTCTGTTGTACCAGACCCTCTCTTGCCTCCTGACACTGTCAACACCGAGCTGGATGATGTCTATAGTCACTATCAGTCTCTTCTTAAAGCATCTAATGGTATCTCTTCTCAGACTCTACAACAACTACAAAAACTGTTTCCAACTATTGATTTCTTGCATCCCTCTCATGCTGCCTCAATACCTGTAAACCCTGTGCTAGAAGCAAAAGATAATTCTGTTCCAGATATACAACCTTTCAGTTTACCAGAGATAATCCCTGGAGAATTTAGCTCTGATATTCAAACTCAAATAAGCATGCCTGCTGAACTCCAGATAACTTCTCAGTCAGAATCTTGTGTCACAATTCCTCCGCATCTACCTGAGTGTGGCATATTGCAGTACACTTCACCTTCTCAAAATTCTTCTGTTATTGCATCTAAGAAATTGTTTCCCTTGGGAGATACTTTGCATCAACCTACATTTTCTACTACTTCAGTTTCCTGTACAGGAATTCCTGATACTCAATCCTGTGAGGACAACTTTGAACCAAGTTTGCAAGTGGACATTCTTGAACCTGAAACTTGTACAAAAGTTCTTCAAGAAGATTCCCCTGTGCCCATTCCTGTTCCTGTTTTCCATGATTATACTACTAAACCTGACATCAAGGTGGACTCTCCTGTTTTTGACCCTGGTATGGGTATTCCTTTGTTTAACCCAGAAATGGGTGTAATAATACTTGATCCTGAAGATAGCCATGCCCTCTACTCAGAAGCGAGTATGGTTCTTGGCTCTAAAGTGGGTCTTGTTAATTCTTCGTTTATGAACCCTGAAGAAAGCCTTGCCCTCTGCTCAGAAGAGAGTATGGTTCCTGGCTCTAAAGTGGGTTCTTTTTCTTTCTCTATAGTTGAACATTGCCCTGGCATGGGCATTCCTTCACCTGATCCTACTGAGGATATTCCTGAACCTTGCCCAGATGTGGGTACTTCTGAACATTGCCCTGGCATGGGCATTCCTTCACCTGATCCTACTGAGGATATTCCTGAACCTTGCCCAGATGTGGGTACTTCTGAACATTGCCCTGGCATGGGCATTCCTTCACCTGATCCTACTGAGGATATTCCTGAACCTTGCCCAGATGTGGGTACTTCTGAACATTGCCCTGGCATGGGCATTCCTTCACCTGATCCTACTGAGGATATGACTGAAACTTGCCCAGATGTGGGTATTCCTGAACCTTACCCTGGTGTGGACATTCATATACCTATTCTTAGTGAGAACACTTTTGATTCTGAATCCAGTAAGGAGACATTTCATTTTGAATTAGAAGATGGCAAGAACTGGACAAATCTTGCACTCTACACTCCTATCTCCTATTTTGAAGAAAGCCCTGCTATTGCGTTAGAAGTGGCTATAGCTTTTTCTTTTGGAGTATATCTAATCCTCAGCCAAGAGGTTAATTCTGAGGATACTCAAATCTCTGACCCAAAGGTGGTTAATCTGGTTATCAATCCAGAATGCTGCATCTCTATTTCTGAAGCTGAGGAAAGCCTATTCATATCTCTAGGACTGGCTGCCTTTTCATTGGCTATATACATGGTCATCTATCATGAAGAACATCCACCTGTCTACCCTCAGGATGATTCTGTGGTAGGAAGCTCATTGTATGTTACGTTCATGCATTCTCACGATGACTACAAAAAAGTTGACTTCAAGTTTTGCTCTCATCATTGTCAAGATCTTTTGATACCTGAATTACATGGCCTTTACTTCGTCATTCAACTTTTTCAAGAGATCTCCAACCCTCCTTTCTTGATTTCCGATTGGACTCACTACCTCCATACACCTACTACCGATTCTCCATATCAATTTTGTTCTCTCTCCTTTTGGATTGTATTGGGCGCCCGGAGGTCGCCTTTAAGGAGGGGAATCTGTAACATATCTCAGCCTAATGTCACTATCCCTTTAAGAAATCCTTTTCTGACTGCTGCATTTGGGCAGTATTCACATTCAGCTTGCCTGCCTGCCTGATTAATCATTCATGCACCTGATTACCTCAGCCTCTTTTTAAGCCTTCTCAGGTCTAATGTGCCTTGCATTAACATTGAAGTTGTGATCCTGAACAGAGGTCTGTGACTGTTTCCTGCATGAACTTAGCAACTATTCCAAGATACAGCATTTCCTATTACCTATGCAAAATATCATCAAACCGCAAGTATCAAAAATATCTCCATTCTGTTTCCTGGACACAGCTACTTAACAATCTCTGAACTTTATTATAATTCAACTATGCTTTTGTTTACCATCACTCTCTAATTACAACAGCATCTTACTCAGAACTTTATAACTATTTCTCTGCTACAAGTTGTCATTGCTGAAATATCCTGCTGCAAATATGTTAACATATTCTGAACTCTGCATCTATGTGTTCAATTAAAAGCTTTCCTGTGATTCTCCAATATATGTTCAAACAGTAATTAATGCCTTAAACTTAACTTTCACCTGTGCTGCTCTGCTAATTACTGACATACAGCTCATTATAATAATATGTACTGTGAACCTGCAATAAACCAAGTTTGCATCTAAATGCACAAACAGTAATTAATGCCTAAACTTGCAGCTTGTCTAAGTACCTGTGCAGCTGTGCTTTAACTCTGACATACAGCTTTATATAATATTATGTACTGTGAACCTGCAACAATCCTTAGTTTGCATCTAAGTGTCAAACTTTCACCAGATTACTCTGAAGCCTGAACATTCCACTTTGCTATATTTCTCTCTCATTGAATCCTGCAGTTACTTCTATTAACTAACTATAAGTCACAGTGAACTCAGAATATATTGTATACAAATGTTGCACTCTCCATTTATTCTACAATAACTTCTAGCAACTATGAATCACAGAATATCATCTATCCACGTCCAGGATACTCTTCCCCGGGTCAGGGGTCGGTGTCTTCAAATCCCTACCACTGCCCCGAGGGTCTGTTTCCTGAGCGCATGTACACCGGATCATGACAGTATGATTTTGGTATGCAAGGTCTTGGTGGCAGGTTTATCTGGTAGGCGAGACAGGGCATCTGCTTTGCCATTCCTAGAAGCTGGTCTGTATATGATGTTAAAGTTGAAGCATGTAAAGAATAGACTCCAACGAACTTGTCTTGATGAAAGAGTTTTATTGGTTTTTAAATAGAGAAGGTTCTTGTGGTCTGTGAGAATAATAATCGGCAGTTTAGTACCTTCCAGGAGATGCCTCCAATGTTCTAAAGACCTTTTTATAGCGAAAAGTTCTTTATCTCCTATAGAATAATTCCTTTCTGAAGAGGTCATCATTGCAGAAAAATACGAAACTGGGTGGATGGGATCTTTGAGTGTCTTCTGTTGAGAGTATAATCTGAAGAATCGACTTCTAACAGATATTGATGGTTTGGGTCTGGGAATCTCAGTATTGGTGCGGAGGTAAACCTGGTCTTCAATGTTTTGAATGCAGTATTGGCGTCATTATTCCAAAGGAAAGGTATGGAAGTACTGGTTAAGTTGGTGAGTGGTTTTGCAACCTAAGAGAAATCTTTGATGAATTTTCTATAATAGTTTGCAAAACCGAGAAAGCGTTGTAAATCTTTTCTTGTTTTGGGAATAATCCAATCTCGAACAGCATCCACTTTTTCTCTTTGCATTGTAATACCCGTAGGAGAGATTTCATATCCAAGAAAAGAAAGGTGATGCGGAAAAGACACTTCTCAAGTTTAGCATATAGTTTATGCTCTCTGAGCCTGGAGAGGACCAAACGAACGTGTTTAATGTGTTCTATTTCATCCTTAGAATAGATCAAAACGTTGTCTAAGTATATGACTAAGCAGATGTCTAGGAGATCTCTGAAAACGTCATTGATAAAGTGCTGAAAAGTGGCGGGAGCATTGCACAGTCCGAAAGGCATGACCAGGTATTCATACAACCCGTATCTTGTTCTGAATGTGGTCAACCACTCATGTCCTTCTTTTATTCTTATTAGGTTGTATGCTCCTCTTAGGTCGAGTTTGGTGTAAATTGTGGTCTCTGATAACAGTTCAATCAACTCAGGTATCAGTGAGAGAGGGTAGAAGTTTTTGATTGTGCGTTTATTGAGACCTATGATAGGTCTTAATGATGAGTCCTTGTTCCGGACAAAAAACATTCCTGCGCCAGGAGGAAAGAGGCCCTGATGAATCCTTTCCAGAGATTATCTTCTAGGTATTGTTTTAGATGGTTCAACTCTGGTTGACTCAGAGGATAAAGATGACCATACAGGATAGTGGATCCTGGTTGAAGTTGAATTGGACAATCGAAGGAACAATGAGGGGGAAGATTTTCAGCCTCAGCTTTACTGAAAACATCTGAAAAATCAGTATAATGTTAAGGTAGCTGAGACTCTTCCATATTAGTTTGTAAAAGCACATGTTTATGGAAGCAAGTCTTAACACAGTAATCAGAGTCAAACTGTATCTGAAAAGGAGACCATTCCATTTTAGGGTTATGTAATTGTAGCCACTTAATTCCTAGTACAACAGGAAAATGGGGTGAGGATAAAACATCAAATGATAATAATTCTGTGTGGCCTAAAACTGTGACAGACAATGGTACTGTATGATGTGTTATAGGACCTGTATCAGGCATAGAACCATCAATCATACGAATACAAACAGGAGTCATTTTCTGCACAACAGGAATTTTATTATTTTTAACAACATGGTAATCGATGAAGCATCCTTAGGCACCGGAGTCAATGATGGCGTCAGTCGTCACTTGATCTAGACCCCACTGTAGGAAAAGAGACAACATACCATAAGTATTTAATTTGTTATCATGTACTGAGGAATTTAGTTTTAAGAACTTACTTTTATTTTTTAACAGTATCGGACAGTCTTGAACGGAGTGTGCGGGATTTGCACAATACAAACATAGGTTATTAGTCTTCCTACGGTATCTTTCTTCCGAAGACAATGGGCCTCTTACAACTCCAATCTCCATTGGAACTGCTGGTTGTTTGGAAGATAGAGATGGTTGGGTGGAGGAATAGATAGAACTTTTAGGGCGAATATCTGAAGGATATTTTTCCGCCTTCCTTTCATGTAATCTTCAATCTAATTGTTTTGCGGTTCTCATCATGGCTTCAAGAGTCTTAGGGAGTTCAATTCTCACAATTTCATCTTTTAGCCCTTCCGAAAGGCCTAAACGGAATTGATTTCGGGGTGCTATTTGACTCCATTGGGAATCAACTGCATACATCTTAAAATCTGTTATATATTCCTCCATGGGTCTCTTTCCTTGCTTGAGACTCTTCATGGAGGCTTCGGCGGACATCTGGACATCTGTGTCATGGAAAAGGTCATCCATACTAGAAAAAAAAATCTTCCAAAGATCCTAGTACCGGATCATTGTGCTCACATAAATTGTCTGCCCATGTTCTGGGCTCTCCACTTAGAAAGGAGATGGTGCTCAAAACCTTGATCCTCTCTGTGGGGCAACTGTAGGGTCTTAAGTTGAATAGTAAGTGACAGGAATTATTGAACTGCCTATAAAATTTCCTATTACCAGAGAAGGTTTCGGGCAGTGAAACAGAAGGTTCTGGTGCTTGTTGTTGCTGAGTGGGCTGCACAGTAATAGAATCTCTCATAATACTTCTTAGAAATTGATTATCCACTTGTAGATCATGTACTGCCTGTGCTAGCTGATCAACCTTTTGTGAGAGGTTGTATACAATCGGTGGGAGATCTGCTGGTTCCATAGTAAAAAATTTTGGGCTTTGTGTTATGTAAGGCGTCAGAAATGTATTCGGTTTATGGAACACAATTGCAAATCTGCTATCATATATTATATTTTGTTTCACTATTAGACAATAAATAACACTACTGAATAAGTAAAATTCAACCAAGTAGTGATTACTTTAGATGTTATAGCTTAACCACCTCTAGGGGTTAATGTGATCAGCATAAAATAAAAGTAGATACTGATATTGAAAGTATAAGTTTATGAATTGCTTCAAGCAAATTCCCTTGTCTTTCTCCCTCTGATCTTGATGATGTTAATAATAGATAAAGTTTGTTGGACTTACATGCAGTTTTAACTACAATATGATCCCAATAGATGCCTTAATGACAGAGTGTTAAAGTCTCTTAAGCGGCAACAATATGATCCCAATTGAAACCTTAGTGACAGAGCGTTAAAGTCTCTTATGCGGAAATGTTCCCTTACTTCACATGAACATCCGACAGTCTGGCGGGAGAGCAGGTAAGCGAGTGAGGACAGAGGAGCAGCAAACTAGCATTACTGAGCCGTAATGGAGACTGAGCGAGTTCAACGCTGGTTCCGGCACTGTGGTGGGAGGAGCAACGGCTATTGTTTAATACTTTTACCCGTAAGTGCAATGGCAACAATTCTGACAGTCTTATTCCTTATTCTGCTTCAGTGGAATGTATAATATAGTTGCAGTTAGACAACTGAGTATAAATTTTGCAACAATTTAAATACTTGCGGTTTTGTGGCAGTCCGTGCAAGTATAACACATGCAGAGTTGATTGTGACACTGTTGCCAAAGATTCCTTCCAGGAGAGCTTTATCTATAGAACAATGCTGTAGTTTGCATTAAAGGAAGTTACTGACGAAACAGTAAAGGGTTTTAATCCTTAAGGAAGCTCAGGGTTAATTTGTAGCCTTGCTACTTCAAAATACTAAGCAAAGTGCGAGTGAATTTGGCAGTGTTTATAGGGAGAGTAGCCAATGAGATTGTTAGCTAACACTTTCAACAATTCAATAAGTGCTGTACACACACAGAGAATGAGTTAAGTCAGGTGTCTTTATTCAGAAATCAACTGAAACAGTATTGTAGTTAAAAATCCATCTTTACTGAAACAAAGTTTTACAAAGATAAAATATCTTTTGCATACAAAATGCTCAAAAAGCTCGACCAATTTTGGCAAATGCCTTTATCAAGAGCAATAAAGACAAGTTATAAAACAAATGAAAGAGTTATACAAAAGCTATATCTTTTTTACGGTGGAGGAGTGCCAGAGACTGGCAGCATTCTCTACCTGCAAAGGAAAGTTGTGATTGATTTTTCTAGGCTGTAAATTCATACCATTTTTATTAGGGGTTTTATATAGCATTGAGTAGGCATAAGAATGGTTTCTCATTGTGTGACACCAAATGTCAAACATGAAGGAGGAAGTGTGAAGGTCCAGCGATCTTTTGCTGGTTCCAAAGTTGTTGATTTGCACAGAGTGAGTGGAGCTTTGTACCAAAAAGAGTCATTTTGCACCACCATGCAATGCCTTCTATGTGTAGTTAATCAGGGTTCATCCTACAAGATAATATCCTAACATATACTACCAGGCTATGACAGAACTAGCTTAGAAGAAAAGAACAAGAAAGAAGGCTTAAAATCATGGAATGGCCAGCACAGGCTCCAGAAGGTAGAATGCATTGAGATAGTTTGGAATGAACTGGACAGAATGGAGAAAGAAAAGCAACATACAAGAGCAAAGCATTTGTGTGAACTTCTGCAAAAGTGTTGGGAAGAACTTTCCAAACAATGCAGTACATCTTTTTGTAGCTTAAAAGGCCATTTATTTATTTGACACAATCACAATAGCACATGTTTGGCTATTTCCTGCATATGTGATAATGTTTTAAGCTCCTTGATAAAAAGCCCTATTTTTAATATGGGGCCGAAAAGTTCTTGGCAATCACAATCCATTTTCAAGAGACTTTTCAACACCTTTTCAAGACAAGTTTTGACTTTTCCAAATTTGACACCTCAAAGCACTTGATACAGCCCTGGAAGGGCATTTTGGACATCTTTGAAACTTTTCAAAGCTCTATTCATCACAATATAGTATAGTATGTCTGCAGTGGGCAGAGCACACATTTACATATGAATATGCAACATCCAGTACAGCTAAGAGGATCTACAAGAAAAGTGAGATCAGGACCCCTAGCTCTACAAATAGTGTGTAGTAATCTCTTTCTTTTAATTTGATTCTAAGTCACACTTGCACTGTCTTGAATTTCACTAACAGTACTGTGGTCTTCATAACCGACCTTTAAAATAGGATAACAGAATTGTTCTAAAGTAACCTATTTCAATATCTTTCCATGTGCACCACTGCTAAACCATCTAAATTCCATTTGTATCTTGGCATGATGAGCACTTTTAATTTTTAACAATGTTTACATTTATTGTTTGTAAAAGCAGGGTTTACAGTTTGTCATAATAACAAGAACAAGACTAAGGGTTTCTATTAGAAGGACTTATCATTGGCGGCATTGGGGGATGCAGTGCACCCAGACCGCAACTGATTGACACGAGTAATACTTGAGGCTGCACACAGATCAGAAATGTAGTGATACTTTCTGTGTGTGGAGTGATCAGAGCAGCCTGAGTCAGCATTATGGAGCGGTGGTACTTACACAACTCAATCAGGAAAGCAGGAAGCCTACAGGGAACCATGGTAACAGTGTTGTCAGCAAACTGGCAGTCCTTTGAGCTGGCGGGTATCTGCACTGGCAAGTTTTCAATAGAGAGGCTGTAGTTCCATACTGCCTTGCACTTGGGTGTGGTTAACTGTTTGCTTTATTACACTGCACTTTAACTTCCTAACAAGCAATTTAGCTGCAGCTCTGAGGGAACTGTCCCTTTCACAGGAGCTGTGAGTAACTTAGTAATATCTGCACTGGTTATTTATAATTCTCAACAACTAAAGGCCAGATTACAAGTGGAGCATAATTTAACGCGGATATGGTGTGCTTCGGGTAGACCTCATATTAAAAGTTAAAACTAAAAGGTTTTTGCTCAGGCGCTAACCCTGGAAAGTGGCAACCCTAGTAAGGGGGATGACACTGTGAGTTAACGCATCAGGTGACACCAACTCTAATGACTCCACTGGTACTTATTGTAATGTCCTTACATAGCAAACATTAACTATTTATATGAATGATGCACATGCAACTTCTAAATGTAAACTGGCACTTTATTTACTGGATTACATAACAAGGTGGCTCCTGTAGATTTGCACACTGTAATATGGATAGATACACATATACAGTCCTTTATAATGAATGGCTGCTGCACTCCTTATATCAGCAGTCGTGTACACTGTGTATGCAGCACTATAGTATTCTCAGTATCAGGTAGTATGCAAGATGACAAGGGAACTACCTGACCAGCTGTATAAAGTCTGTTCTGTAGACAGTAATCCAGGGTAATTTATAACTGTATAACTGTAATATATGTATAACTGTAATGTGTAACAGAGTTCTTACTCTTCCTGACTAGCTGATGCTATATTCTGCTGCGCTGATCTGTAGCTGACATTACATTTATTGGTAGCAGCACTTGTCAGATCCTGAGGTTCAGTCCTTGTTACTTGTACTTTATAACTGCATCACCAAACTGTCACAAGATGGCTTCTCTGAACCGTTCTGATTCTAAGCACAGCCCACTTGATGACATCATCTTTGTATGGAAGCCTCAATATGCCATCTAACCAAACCAGGAAGTAAGCACAACACTACATCTCCTTTCCTACTTATTTTTTATTTTTTTATAAACTTAACTGCACAACAACAACCGTAAGATAAATCAGTCTTCTCCAGCATCCTCTTGTATTGTGGACGTGAAAGCTGCTTCTTGTTTCTTCTGTTTATGTTGCATGTTGTCTCCGGCGAGTGTCTCTGAGATTCACTTCAGGAGACCAATGAACAACAAGTGTTCGTTGCCTGGGAGTACGAGCATGACTATTGTGGTCCTGGATAGAATTTTGTGACTCATCATTACTAGGTTCTTCTATTGAGTCATCTTCTGTAGTTGAGTCAGAGCCTGTGTTTAGATCATGCCAAACACCACCCCAGATATCAAAGTCATTGTCTGATTGCATTTGTATGTGATGGTCCTCACCAGCCTGTTCTCTCCTCTCTAGCTGTGGTCATAGTTGGTCCACATGGCAGCAACACACACTTGATTGAGTGGTTATCACATACATCTTTGGGCCCTCAACCTGGGCATCAACCCCTGGTTCCCATTTTTCCTCTGTATGGTACACCCTATACCAAACAAACGGCTATATTACGAGTTTTTCGTTAGGCTGAAAAAGCAATGTTAACAGGTCCTAACGCTGCTTTTTCACTACCGCTGGTATTACGAGTCTTGCAGGTTTAGGGGCACCGCACAATTTTTAGGCCTTACCGCAAAACCACTTATGTAAACTTTGTAAAGTCTTTTTTCTATGGGACTTCCATAGCGCCAGTATTACAAGTCTGTCCTGGGAGGCCAAAAAGTGAGCGGTACACCCTACCCTGTCAAGAGTCCTAACGCATTTAAAAGTCAGTAGTTAAGAGTTTTATGGTACAACGCCGGAGCATAAAACTCATAACTAAAGTGCTAAAAAGTACACTAACACCCATAAACTACCTATTAACCCCTAAACCGAGGCCCTCCCGCATCGCAAACACTAAAATAAAAATTTTTACCCCTAATCTGCCACTCCGGACATCACCGCCACTAGAATAAACATATTAACCCCTTAACCGCCTCACTCCCGCCTCGCAAACACTAGTTAAATATTATTAACCACTAATCTGCTGCCCCTAACATCGCTGCCACCTACCTACATTTATTAACCCCTAATATGCCTCTCTGGACATCGCCACCAACTACATTATACTTATTAACCCCTAATCTGATGCCCCCAACATTGCCGACACCTACATTATTTTTATTAACACCTAATCTGCCGCCCCCAATGTCACCGCAACCTACCTACACTTATTAACCCCTAATCTGCCGCCTCCAACATTGCAGCCACTATATTAAATGTATTAACCCCTAAACCTAAGTCTAACCCAAACCCTAACACCCCCTAACTTAAATATAATTAAAATAAATCTAAATAAAATTCCTATCATTAACTAAATAATTCCTTTTTAAAACTAAATACTTACCTATAAAATAAACCCTAAGGTATCTACAATATAACTAATAGTTACATTGTAGCCAGCTTAGGCTTTATTTTTATTTTACAGGCAAGTTTGTATTTATTTTAACTAGGTAGAATAGTTATTAAATAGTTATTAACTATTTAATAACTACCTAGCTAAAATAAAGACAAATTTACCTGTAAAATAAAACCTAACCTAAGTTACACTAACACCTAACACTACCCTACAATTAAATAAATTAACTAAATTAAAAAAAATTAAATAAATTAAATCACAAAAAATAAACACTAAATTACAGAAAATTAAAGATTTTTAAAATAATTACACCTAATCTAAGAGCCCTATCAAAATAAAAAAGCCCCCCCAAAATATAAAAATATAAAAAACCCTAGCCTAAACTAAACTACCAATAGCCCTTAAAAGGGCCTTTTGCGGGGCATTGCCCCAAAGTAATCAGCTCTTTTACCTGTAATCAGCCAATAGGATTGAGCTCACATTCTATTGGCTGTTCCAATCAGCCAATAGAATGCAAGCTCAATCCTATTGGCTGATTGGATTGAACTTTTTTTCTACTTTAATTCCGATTGGCTGATAGAATTCAATCAACCAGTCGAAATCTAAGGGACGCCATCTTGGATAACGTCAATTAAAGGAACCATCATTCAGTAAGAAGACTCCGGATGAAGAGGAGGCTCCATGTCGGATGTCTTGAAGATGGATCCGCTCTGTGTCGGATGGATGAAGATAGAAGATGCTGTCTGGATGAAGGCTTCTGCCCGTATGGAGGACCACTTTTCCTGGCTTGGATGAAGACTTCTCCCGGCTTCGTTGAGGACTTTGGCCTGGTTAGATGAAGACTTCTGCTGCTTCCTTGAGTATGGATGTCCGGTCTTCAGAACAGTAAGTCGATCTTCAGGGGGCTAGAGTTAGGTTTTTTTTAAGGGTGTATTGGGTGGGTTTTATTTTTTAGATTAGGGTTTGGGCCACAAAAGAGCTAACTGCCCTTTTAAGGGCAATGCCCATCCAAATGCCCTTTTAAGGGCAATGGGGAGCTTAGGTTTTTTAGATAGTATTTTATTTGGGGGGTTGTTTGTGTGGGTGGTGGGTTTTACTGTTGGGGGTGTTTGTATTTTTTTTTACAGGTAAAAGAGCTGATTACTTTGGGGCAATGCCCTGCAAAAGGCCCTTTTAAGGGCTATTGGTAGTTTAGTTTAGGCTATGGTTTTTTATTTTGGAGGGGCTTTTTTTATTTTGATAGGGCTCTTAGATTTGGTGTAATTAGTTTAAAGGTCTGCAATTTGTTTTTTATTTTCTGTAATTTAGTGTTTGTTTGTTTTTGTGATTTAGCTAATTTAATTTAATTTATTTAATTGTTTTTAGTTTAGTTAATTTATTTAATTGTAGGGTAGTGTTAGGTGTTAGTGTAACTTAGGTTAGGTTTTATTTAACAGGTAAATTTGTCTTTATTTTAGCTAGGTAGTTATTAAATAGTTAATAACTATTTAATAACTATTCTACCTAGTTAAAATAAATACAAACTTGGCTTTAAAAAATAAAAATAAACCCTAAGCTGGCTGCAATGTAACTATTAGTTATATTGTAGCTATCTTAGGGTTTATTTTATAGGTAAGTATTTAGTTTTAAATAGGAATTATTTATTTAATTATAGGAATTTTATTTAGATTTATTTTAATTATATTTAAGTTAGGGAGTGTTAGGGTTAGACTTAGGTTTAGGGGTTAATACATTTAGTATAGTGGCGGCGACGTTGGGGGCGGCAGATTAGGGGTTAATAAATGTAGGTAGGTGGCGGCGATGTTAGGGACGGCAGATTAGGGTTTAATAATATTAAACTAATGTTTGCGAGGTGGGAGTGCAGCGGTTTTGGGGTTAATATGTTTATTATAGTGGCGGCGATGTCCGGAGCGGTAGATTAGGGGTTAATAAGTGTAGGTAGGTGGCGACAATGTCGGGGGCGGCAGATTAGGGGCTAATAAAAATAATGTAGGTGTTGGTGATGTTGGGGGCAACAGATTAGGGGTTCATAAGTATAATGTAGGTGGGGGCGATGTCCGGATCGGAAGATTAGGGGTTAATAAGTATAATGTAGGTGTCGGCGATGTCGGGTCGGCAGATTAGGGGATATTAAGTGTAAGATTAGGGGTATTTAGACTCGGGGTTCATGTTAGGGTGTTAGATGTAGACATACATTTTATTTCCCCATAGGAATCAATGGGGCTGCGTTACTGAGTTGTACGCTGCCTTTTTGCAGGTGTTAGACTTTTTCTCAGCCGGCTCTCCCCGTTGATTCCTATGGGGAAATTGTGCACAAGCACGTACGACCAGCTCACCGTTGACTTAAGCAGCACTGGTATTAAAGTGAAGTGTGGAGCAAAATTTTGCTCTACGGTCACTTTTTGTCTTTTAACGCCGGGTTTGTAAAAACCCGTAATACCAGCGCTGCAGGTAAGTGAGCGGTGAGAATAAACTGCTTGTTAGCACCGCATAGTCTCTAACGCAAAACTCGTAATCTAGCCGAAAGTGTCCTTTGTAGGTTCGTGAAGGTTTTCCCACTCTCATTTTATCTTGCATGATGTGGACTGTTTCTGCTACATCTGGTGTGATTAAATCCAGCTTCATATGGATCTTCCTGCCAAACAATAGTTGAGCTGGGGCAACTCCCGTGGTGGGGTGTTGAGTAACCCTATATTGTTGCAAAAATTGTAAAATTTTGTAAAAAATAGTATTAACCTGCTTCTCTGCTTTTAGAGCTTTCAGTGCCCTTTTAAAGCTTTGGACAAATCTCTCTGCTTGCCCGTTGGTGGCTGGGTGATATGATGCTGTCCGATAATGGTGAATTCCATTCGTATGTAAAAAATTCTGTAAGTCTTGTGACATAAACTGGGGGCCATTGTCTGTGACAAGTTTTCTTGGCAACCCAAATACTGAAAACAGTCTTTCTAATGCTGATATGACTTCAGTAGTTGTAGTTCTTGTCATTGGAATTACTTCTGGCCACTTAGAGTGTGCATCAATTATGATTAAGTATGAGATTCCATCAATAGGACTGGCAAAGTCCAAATGTAGTCTCTCCCAAGGAGTAGTAGGCCAGTCCCATGGTTCTACAGCTCCTTGTGGAAGCTGTCCTTAAGCTTGAACACACCTTTTGCATGCCATAACATAGTTCTCAATGTCCTTATCAATGGCCGGCCACCAAACATGACCCCTAGCCTTCTGTTTCATTCTGAAAATGCCTGGGTGTCCTTCATGAAGGAGTTTTAACGTAGCTTGCTTTAGCCCGTTAGCAACCAGAACTCTCTCACCCCATAAAATATATCCATTTCTGATTGAGAGTTCTTTCGCTGGTAGTATATATGCTCGCTGCACATCACAACCAGTTCTTGGCCAGCCATCTCTCAAATACTTTGCCAGAAGTTGTAATTCAGTATCACAAGCTGTCTCCTTTGCAATTTAGTACAAAATATCTAACAGCGCTCAACCTAGTTCCTTATAGCTCCTGGATAAAGGGTATCTAGCTTACCCTAATGAGAACACGAAAAAAACAACAAATATTCCAAGAGCGCCAACTAGAGGCAAAGGAAAATTCTAACAAATGAATCAATAATTATCAAACATTTATTCAACATATAGTTAATAACATGGATCCATGTAACATATATACTAAAATGAGCTAAAAATACATAGTACTAACAAATAAATAATAATTGCTAAAAACACAATATAAGGGTATGTCACCAATTACGGGGATATACAAGGTAAGAGTCATATAAAATGATCTCTGAGGAGAAGATGGTCCAATAAGTCAAATGATTTCTTGGTATAAAATAATGTGTATATATATATATATATATATATAAAAGATCAAAAAAGTCCAGTGAATAAATCCAGTGAAAAAATCAAATATAAAAATAAACTGATGATAAAAGAACTTTTGAAAAAACTCTTGGAGAGAATGTGTGAAAAAAGATGTGTGAAAAAATATATATAAAAGTGTAAAAAATATATATAAAAAATATATTTAAAACTTAAAAATGGGGGATCCCCTAAATCAATGGGTGTCAAAAATAAGTGACACAAATAAAAGTGTGTGAAAAAGATGCTTAAAAATCAAAAGATGAAAAAATAAAACGGTGTATATGTAAAATCCAGGTGAAAAAATATATAGATTGAAAATAGTGTATATATAATATAATCCAGGTGAAAGTTTCAGTTATTAAATGTTAATGAATAATCCTCCTTGTGGCTAGATCCATATGAATGATGATAATGAACTCTTTGAGCTAGATGACTTTACTTTTCTTTTCAATATAAACTCTGGTAATCCCTGTAAATTAAAAAAATAACATAGTGCAATAAAGTTTCAAAAAGCCGGAAATAATGAAATAATGCTCACCAAAATGTCAACGCGTTTCAGCCTCTTTAACAGGCCTTTTTCAAGACTTGAGTCTTGAAAAAGGCCTCCTCAGTTCAGCATCAACTCCTGCCCTTAAAGCAAATGGCACAGTTCATGCTTTGAAAAACTTTGGCCTTGCTCCAGGTTTTAACTGTAACCGTACCCTTTTATTCTTAACTTTTCCCAGAACATTTTCAAACACCGGGGCATATTTGATCTTAATGTTCACTGAACACGATCAACTCCAATATGATGAACTTCACTGTTTTTGAGGCTCTCAGGCATGCCAAGGGCCCGTATCCTGTCCCTTCCATAAAGAGGTGGGCCACCTGATTTCAGTATATATAGTGAAAGATTGGCAGTTTTACTGTTTGTACACACAGATACAGATGCACACCCCAGTGGCGTCAAGACTTCTCTGGAGTATGTTTGTAGCTTCAAGGTAGTGGGCTACAGCAATACTGGAATTTTCAGCTGTTTCCAATCTTTAATAGTCATAACTTAAACTGCAGCCCCTGTATCTAAGTCCATGGTCAAATCTTTTGCTTCAATATTAACATGAACGGTCAAAGGCTCAGACCCTGCTGCCATGGTGTATACAGTCAAACTCTGAACAGTAGTTTCCTCTTCTGAATCTGATGTGACTCCCTTATAAGCCATGTGGTAATTTCCTTTCTTATGTGTTTTGCTTGACGCACTCTGCTGAGATCCTCTGCAAGCCTTCTTTAAGTGTCCTATTTTACCACAGCCATGACAACAAGCATTTTTAAATCTGCATTCAGAAGCTACATTATTCTGTGCTCAACATCTGTAAAAGTGAATAGGCGATGCTGCTACTGCTGAATATTTGCTGGCTGGTTTAGTCTGTTGATTTACATTGGAGAAAAATACCTGTTCTTCCTTAGTGAGGGAATGCTTCTGCAATAAACTAGTGTCTTGTGTGGCCTGTTCCAAAACAGAAGCAATCTTTAGTGCTTTATGGAAGGTCAGGCTCTTCTCTGTCAAAAGTCGCCTTTGAATAGATTCTGTACTGATACCCATAACAAAACAGGTCTCTAAGGGCCATATTCAGATAATCCCCAAAAGCACAGGTGCTAGCCAGTTTCTTTAAACTGATTTCAAATGTAGATACAGTCTCTTTTACCGCTTGGCACCTGCTATAAAACTTGAACTGCTCAGCAATCTCTAATGGCCGTGGTGTGTTAAGATCTGTATTATTTCAGGCAAAGACTTGGTGGCTGGCTTTTCTGGAAGGATGCAGTAGGTCTTTTAGAATCTCATATGTTTTAGCAAAATAGTTGTCAGACAGGCAGCAACAGAGTTAGTATCTCCAATGTCATTGGCAAGTAAATACTGCTGTAGCCTTTCAGTCCAGGAAACCCAGTTATCTGTATCGGGGTCAAATTCTTTCAATGCTCCAAATACATTCATTATACCTGACCAGCTGTATAAAGTCTGTTCTGTAGACAGTAATCCAGGGTAATTTATAACTGTATAACTGCTAACTGTAATATATATATAACTGTAATGTGTAACAGAGTTCTTACTCTTCCTGACAGATGCTGATGTCCTGCTGCACTGATCTGTAGCTGACATTACATTTATTAGTAACAGCACTTGTCAGATCCTTAGGTTCAGTCCTTGTTACTTGTACTTTATACCTGCATCACCAAACTGTCACAAGATGGCTTCTCTGAACTGTTCTGATTCTAAGCACAGCCCACTTGATGACATCATCTTTGTATGGAAGCCTCAATGTGCCATATAACCAAACCAGGAAGTAAGCAAAACACTACACTTATGATATCTTCTTATCCTGGATATTAAAAGTACTGAAACTGTAAAGTGTGAACCCTCTCCACCACAACATTGTATCTCCATAATACAAGATTTTTAAATCTTTGGTTGATACAAACATGGGGCACTTCTTTGTTATTTGTTCTTGCAGATGTTTGTTCGGGTTTATATAAGAAGATAGAAGCCCGATGTTCTAGATGTACAAGAAGATTATGGTATCTTAAGACTTTTCTCTGCAACTTTCCTATGATACTTGGAGTTTGGACACTATATTTAGTAATTGGTTGTTTTAATATTCTTATTCATTATATGTCCTTATTTTAACTTTTATTTTAAGATTTTTTTTTACTTTTGTTTCACTAGAGCGCCCCCTAGCTATTTTTACTTTTTAAAAATATATGCAAGCACATATCTACAAAATTCAAACTAGACCTATGCCTAGGGCAATGATACAAATTACATATATTAATAAAGTGGAAAATATGATTATAATAAGAAATAGTATTTTCTTATAGATTATCACAGATAAGGAGCACAGACATTAAACCTTAATTTTATAGTGTAAGGTCGGGTCACCGTAACAATTTGATTTTCAAAAGATTTGATGTCAGATGGAAGCTTTAACACAATGTTAACTTACACCTACACGAAAAGAGCGACTGCATACAATGCACAAAATATTTCAATAGAAACCGGGTACTAAAATGGAGCGATAAACTACTTTTGGCTGTCGGCAACTTCTGTATCTTATGGCCCCATTTTCTACCGCTCAATGAAAATGAGTCAGAAAGCAAATCCTTTAGATTGTGATTGTGTGCTCCAATATTTGATTTTCATTGTAGAAAGAATGTCACTATGGGCTCCATGTACGAAGCAGCGAAAGCTGCTCTGGAACCCTTATGGGGCAGATTTGCATATGCGAGCCTGCTTCCCGTATATGCAATAGATCTGCTGCCCGTGTGTAGCGAAGGCGTGCGGACAGCTTCACGAGTTGAGAAGCTGTCCACCCGCCGCTTAGTACATGGAGCCCGAATGTGTGTTACTGTAATATCTGTAAAAGTTGGCTACTTTGATAAGTAAAAAATGTAGATTTAACTGTGTTACAAAGAACTATTCCATAACACAAACAGGAGCAAGCAGGAGTCTGTAGACTTGGGTCTACATCTGATACTTTGGGGCTTGGTTAGGAGTCTGAAAATCAGCACAATGTTATTAAAATTAAGCAAAACTATACATTGTTACAAAAAACACTCCCAGGTGGGCTTTATAAATAGTTTAGAGGAAAAGAGGGGGGGGGAGTAAAAGGGAGTAGAGTTATAAGAATGGTACCAGGTTTAGCCTATATTAATTTGTAATAATAGTATTCTAATTACTAGAATTTGAGTTTGTATATAACAACAGCGAGACCTGGAGTGGATTATTCAATAGGGCAACTGACAACAACTAGACAAACTAGTTGTAACTGAGAGTACAACAAAGTTTAAAGAGAGAATAATTCCACTGAGTATTATCAGACTAACTCTACTAATATCAAAAAGTGTTCAAAATAATTAAATCGTTCCCAATCATTCATACATTAAAGTTTATTAAATTAACTAAGGAACTCACACTCATTCAGTAGCAAAGGCTGTGAATTAAAACCACTTGAACTCTGTGGTTTGCGTAATAGCTATTAGATATATCAGTCCACTATTCAATATCCCCAATCCGTTTTTGAATTAGAATTAACTAAGCCCTTACAATCCGAGGGCTGTATTAATACTAATATATGATAATAAAGGATTGGAGGACATAAATTAAACCACTTCTTAATCTATTTTCCACAAGAGTAAGCACATTAAAAACAAAACAACAGGAGAGACTAAGCTGCCCCTGCCGGACCCCTGACGCGCGTTTCACGAATAGATCATCTTCAAAACATTTATGCAAAGAAAAATCTAGTGTACAGTGTCTCTTTAATAACTAAATATATAAAAAAAAATACTTAGGCCTAGATTTGGAGTTTGGCGGTAGCCGTGAAAACCAGAGTAAGAGGCTCCTAACGCTGGTTTTAGGCTAACTCCGGTATTTGGAGTCACTCAAAAAAGGGTCTAACGCTCACTTTTCAGCCGCGACTTTTCCATACCGCAGATCCCCTTAAGTCAATTGCGTATCCTATCTTTTCAATGGGATCTTTCTAACTCCGGTATTTAGAGTCGTGTCTGAAGTGAGCGTTAGAATTCTAACGACAAAACTCCAGCCGCAGAAAAAAGTCAGTAGTTAAGAGCTTTCTGGGCTAACGCCGGTTCATAAAGCTCTTAACTACTGTACTCTAAAGTACACTAACACCCATAAACTACCTATGTACCCCTAAACATCGCCGACACCTAACTTCAAACATTAACCCCTAATCTGCCGACTGGAGCTCACCGCTATTCTAATAAATGTATTAACCCCTAAAGCTAAGTCTAACCCTAACACTAACACCCCCCTAAGTTAAATATAATTTAAATCTAACGAAATTAATTAACTCTTATTAAATAAATTATTCCTATTTAAAGCTAAATACTTACCTGTAAAATAAATCCTAATATAGCTACAATATAAATTATAATTATATTATAGCTATTTTATGATTTATATTTATTTTACAGGTAACTTTGTATTTATTTTAACCAGGTACAATAGCTATTAAATAGTTAAGAACTATTTAATAGCTAAAATAGTTAAAATAATTACAAATTTACCTGTAAAATAAATCCTAACCTAAGTTACAATTAAACCTAACACTACACTATCAATAAATGAATTAAATACAATTCCTACAATTACCTACAATTAAACCTAACACTACACTATCAATAAATGAATTAAATACAATATCTACAAATAAATACAATTAAATAAACTAACTAAAGTACAAAAAATAAAAAAGAACTAAGTTACAAAAAATTAAAAAAATCTACAAACATTAGAAAAATATTACAACAATTTTAAACTAATTACACCTACTCTAAGCCCCCTAATAAAATAACAAAGCCCCCCAAAATAAAAAAATGCCCTACCCTATTCTAAATTACAAAAGTTCAAAGCTCTTTTACCTTACCAGCCCTGAACAGGGCCCTTTGAGGGGCATGCCCCAAGAAATTCAGCTCTTTTGCCTGGAAAAAAAAACATACAATACCCCCCCCAACATTACAACCCACCACCCACATACCCCTAATCTAACCCAAACCCCCCTTAAATAAACCTAACACTAAGCCCCTGAAGATCTTCCTACCTTATCTTCACCTCACCAGGTATCACTGATCCGTCCTGGCTCCAAAATCTTCATCCAAGCCCAAGCGGGGGCTGGCAATCCATAATCCGGCAGCTGAAGAGGTCCAGAAGAGGCTCCAAAGTCTTCATCCTATCCGGGAAGAAAAGTAGATCCGGACCGGCAACCATCTTCTTCCAAGCGGCATCTTCTATCTTCATCCGATGAGGACCGGCTCCGTCTTGAAGACCTCCATCGTGGATCCATCCTTCTTCTCCGACGACTAGACGACGAATGACGGTTCCTTTAAATGACGACATCCAAGATGGCGTCCCTTGAATTCCGATTGGCTGATAGGATTCTATCAGCCAATCGGAATTAAGGTAGGAATATTCTGATTGGCTGATTCCATCAGCCAATCAGAATCAAGTTCAATCCGATTGGCTGATTGGATCAGCCAATCAGATTGAACTTGATTCTGATTGGCTGATTCCATCAGCCAATCAGAATATTCCTACCTTAATTCCGATTGGCTGATAGAATCCTATCAGCCAATCGGAATACGAGGGACGCCATCTTGGATGACGTCATTTAAAGGAACCATCATTCGTCGTTCAGTCGTCGGCCAGGATGGATGTTCCGCGTCGGAGGTCTTCAGGATGCTGCCGCTCCGCTCCGGATGGATGACGATAGAAGATTCCGCTTGGATGAAGACTTCAATCGGATGGAAGACCTCTTCTGCCCCGATTGGATGAAGACTTCTACCGGATGGAGGACCTCTTCTTGCTCCGCTTGGATGAAGAATTTGGCTCTGCTGGGTGAAGAGGACTCAAGGTAGGGAGATCTTCAGGGGCTTAGTGTTAGGTTTATTTAAGGGGGGTTTGGGTTAGATTAGGGGTATGTGGGTGGTGGGTTGTAATGTTGGGGGGGGGGGTATTGTATGTTTTTTTTTTACAGGCAAAAGAGCTGAACTTCTTGGGGCATGCCCCGCAAAGGGCCCTGTTCAGGGCTGGTAAGGTAAAAGAGCTTTGAACTTTAGTAATTTAGAATAGGGTAGGGCATTTTTTATTTTGGGGGGCTTTGTTATTTTATTAGGGGGCTTAGAGTAGGTGTAACTAGTTTAAAATTGTTGTAATATTTTTCTAATGTTTGTAAATATTTTTTTATTTTTTGTAACTTAGTTCTTTTTTATTTTTTGTACTTTAGTTAGTTTATTTCATTGTATTTATTTGTAGGAATTGTATTTAATTTATTTATTGATAGTGTAGTGTTAGGTTTAATTGTAACTTAGGTTAGGATTTATTTTACAGGTAAATTTGTAATTATTTTAACAATTTTAGCTATTAAATAGTTCTTAACTATTTAATAGCTATTGTACCTGCTTAAAATAAATACAAAGTTGCCTGTAAAATAAATATTAATCCTAAAATAGCTACAATATAATTATAATTTATATTGTAGCTATATTAGGGTTTATTTTACAGGTAAGTATTTAGCTTTAAATAGGAATAATTTATTTAATAAGAGTTAATTAATTTCGTTAGATTAAAATTATATTTAATTTAGGTGGTGTTAGTGTTAGGGTTAGACTTAGCTTTAGGGGTTAATACATTTATTAGAATAGCGGTGAGCTCCAGTCAGCAGATTAGGGGTTAATAATTGAAGTTAGGTGTCGGCGATGTTAGGGAGGGCAGATTAGGGGTTAATACTATTTATTATAGGGTTAGTGAGGCGGATTAGGGGTTAATAACTTTATAATAATAGCGGTGCGGTCCGCTTGGCAGATTAGGGGTTAATAAGTGTAGGCAGGTGGAGGCGACGCTGTGGGGGGCAGATTAGGGGTTAATAAATATAATATAGGGGTCGGCGATGTTAGGGGCAGCAGATTAGGGGTACATAGGGATAATGTAAGTAGCGGCGGTTTACGGAGCGGCAGATTAGGGGTTAAAAATAATATACAGGGGTCAGCGATAGCGGGGGCAGCAGAATAGGGGTTAATAAGTGTAAGGTTAGGGGTGTTTAGACTCGGGGTACATGTTAGAGTGTTAGGTGCAGACGTAGGAAGTGTTTCCCCATAGGAAACAATGGTGCTGCGTTAGGAGCTGAACGCGGCTTTTTTGCAGGTGTTAGGTTTTTTTTCCAGCTCAAACAGCCCCATTGTTTCCTATGGGGGAATCGTGCACGAGCACGTTTTTGAGGCTGGCCGCGTCCGTAAGCAACTCTGGTATCGAGAGTTGCAGTTGCGTTAAATATGCTCTACGCTCCTTTTTTGGAGCCTAACGCAGCCATTCTCTCAATACCAGAGTTATTTTAAAGGTGCGGCCAGAAAAAAGCCAGCGTTAGATACACGGGTCGTTACCGACAAAACTCTAAATCTAGCCGTTAGATTTTTCAGCCATTGAAGGTACCTACAAAAAAAAAAAAAAAAGCTTATTGTAAAATATATATCTTCTAAAGTTCTTGCAAAGAAGGATTTTATTAAATGACACATTTTTATTGGTTGAAATGCTATAAAATTAATAAAATATTTATTGTTAGTAATTGAAAAATAAACATAAACCACTTACTAAATATTTAAAAACTGGAGACAATGTAAAATTAATCTCTTTTTATTAGGTCTATTAAAGGAATACTACCTCGTCCACCCATATTAAATATTTAATGATACGGTGTCTAGCAGTTTAAAACCCTGGCTCATAATTGTAAATTAACTGCTAGTCCTTGAACATAAGCTTTGTTTATAAACATATCTATATGTATTGTTAGAAAAACGTCATGTATAGTTTGTAGCTTTTTTACTTGTAAATTAGAATACAACATAGGATATGCAGTTGCAGCATCTAGGGACCCCCAATAATTATTTAAGCAACCCCCAATTCTTAAAGATTTAATCAGCCTTGATTCTGTAGGACATTCTCTTATACATTTGCTCATCCAGTTTTCCCTGAATAAGGCAGCCTTATCTTCACAAAGCTATTATTTTCATCTTTGCTATGGTTCAAATATGTAATGTATTGTACAATCATACAGTTTATAGGGCTCAAAATTTCCACTCACCCTAGGCGAATAGAAATTGAACTTGGGCTAGTATTTAAAGATAGTGAGTGAAAGTGGAATCAACATTCACTCACTACAAAAGGCTGGGCGTGTAGGCACTGCAGCAAAAATCCAGCATGAAGGTAGAGCGCTGAAGCGTTGGTGTGGAGATGAAGAGTTGGGGAGAGGCAGTGGTAGAGGCATCGTCAGCAGGAGTGCAACTTATGTGGGGTAAGTAGAGTCCTGGTCTGGCTGATTTGAGGTCTGGGAGCAATACAAAATGAGAGGATAGGGGGGAGGTGTAAATAGAGAAGCTAGTGGTATAGACAGGTTATGGGAAAAATCTATCAAGCTCCGTATGGAGCTTGACGCCCCGTGTTTCTTGTGAGCCGTTGCTCCATAACCTGTCCGCCTGCTCTGAGCAAAATTGATAATAGAAGTATATTAGAAAGTTGTTTAAAAATGTATGCTCTATCATAATCATGAAAGAAAAATTTGGGGTTTCGTGTCCCTTTAATGTTGCTATGACAGAACATTAGATCATTTTAAATTACTAAAAATGTGATTGTGTCACAAAATGTTAATATTGTACAGTGCTGTGAGCTAAAATAACAGAAAAAGTAAATACTGAATACATGACGCAACAGTCTTATTTTGTTCAACCCCATAAGACCCATAATGTGATCTATATAGGTAGATTGAATACAGGTAGATTGAATACTCCATTTGAATGGGTGTTTTTATAGTGTTGAACTGTGGGTCATAATGTTTGTATTTCAAATAAAGTATAAAACTGTAAAATATTTTTTCTTCCATTCACCTCTATTTAAATTCCTGGAAATAATCTTAATTACTTGAGTTTTTTTTCTATCTTGCAATGCAGTTAGTCAAGTAAGTGTGTCTTAAAGCGATATGAAACCCAATATTTTTTTTAATGATTCAAACAGAGCATACAATTTTAAACAATTTTCCAATTTACTTCTATTATTTTATTTGCTTCCTTCTCTTGTTATCCTTTGTTAAAAGGTTTATCTAGGTAAGCTCAGGAGCAGCAAATAACCTATAATACTCACATCATTATACATACAGTGCAGCCTGCTCATTATCAGTGTATAGATACTCACATCATTATACAGTGCAGCCTGCTCATTATCAGTGTATAGATTCTCACATCATTATACAGTGCAGCCTGCTCATTATCAGTGTATAGATATTCACATCATTATACAGTGCAGCCTGCTCATTATCAGTGTATAGATACTCACATCATTATACAGTGCAGCCTGCTCATTATCAGTGTATAGATACTCACATCATTATACAGTGCAGCCTGCTCATTATCAGTGTATAGATACTCACATCATTATACAGTGCAGCCTGCTCATTATCAGTGTATAGATACTCACATCATTATACAGTGCAGCCTGCTCATTATCAGTGTATAGATACTCACATCATTATACAGTGCAGCCTGCTCGTTATCAGTGTATAGATACTCACATCATTATACAGTGCAGCCTGCTCGTTATCAGTGTATAGATACTCACATCATTATACAGTGCAGCCTGCTCATTATCAGTGTATAGATACTCACATCATTATACAGTGCAGCCTGCTCATTATCAGTGTATAGATTCTCACATCATTATACAGTGCAGCCTGCTCATTATCAGTGTATAGATACTCACATCATTATACAGTGCAGCCTGCTCATTATCAGTGTATAGATACTCACATCATTATACAGTGCAGCCTGCTCATTATCAGTGTATAGATACTCACATCATTATACAGTGCAATGTGCTCATTATCAGTGTATAGATAACTCACATCATTATACAGTGCAGCCTGCTCATTATCAGTGTATAGATACTCACATCATTATACAGTGCAGCCTGTTCGTTATCAGTGTATAGATACTTACATCATTATACAGTGCAGCCTGCTCATTATCAGTGTATAGATACTCACATCATTATACAGTGCAGTCTGCTTATTATCAGTGTATAGATACTCACATCATTATACAGTGCAGCCTGCTCATTATCAGTGTATAGATTCTCACATCATTATACAGTGCAGCCTGCTCATTATCAGTGTATAGATACTCAATCATTATACAGTGCAGCCTGCTCATTATCAGTGTATAGATACTCAATCATTATACAGTGCAGCCTGCTCATTATCAGTGTATAGATATTCACATCATTATACAGTGCAGCCTGCTCATTATCAGTGTATAGATACTCTCATCATTATACAGTGCAGCCTGCTCATTATCAGTGTATAGATACTCACATCATTATACAGTGCAGTCTGCTCATTATCAGTGTATAGATACTCACATCATTATACAGTGCAGCCTGCTCATTATCAGTGTATAGATACTCACATCATTATACAGTGCAGCCTGCTCATTATCAGTGTATAGATACTCACATCATTATACAGTGCAGCCTGCTCATTATCAGTGTATAGATACTCACATCATTATACAGTGCAGTCTGCTCATTATCAGTGTATAGATACTCACATCATTATACAGTGCAGCCTGCTCATTATCAGTGTATAGATACTCACATCATTATACAGTGCAGCCTGCTCATTATCAGTGTATAGATACTCACATCATTATACAGTGCAGCCTGCTCATTATCAGTGTATAGATACTCACATCATTATACAGTGCAGCCTGCTCATTATCAGTGTATAGATACTCACATCATTATACAGTGCAGCCTGCTCATTATCAGTGTATAGATACTCACATCATTATACAGTGCAATGTGCTCATTATCAGTGTATAGATAACTCACATCATTATACAGTGCAGTCTGCTCATTATCAGTGTATAGATACTCACATCATTATACAGTGCAGCCTGCTCGTTATCAGTGTATAGATACTCACATCATTATTCAGTGCTGCTTGCTCATTATCAGTGTATAGATACTCAATCATTATACAGTGCAGCCTGCTCATTATCAGTGTATAGATACTCACATCATTATACAGTGCAGCCTGTTCGTCTCACCCCGTGGGGTCAAAATGATCACAAGAACAGTGAGCAAACATCCCAGAACCACACGGGGGGACCTAGTGAATGCCCTGCAGAAAGCTGGAGCAACGTAACAAAGGCTACCATCAGTAACACACTACGCTGCCAGGGACTCAGATCCTGCAGTGCCAGACGTGTCCCCCTCCTCAAGCCAGTACATGTCCGGACCTGTCTGAAGTATGCTAGAGAGCATTTGGATGATCCAGAAGTGGATTGGGAGAATATCATATGGTCAGATGAAACCAAAGTAGAACTGTTTGGTAGAAACACAACTTGTCGTGTTTGGAGGAGAGAGAATTTGCAAATAAATTCTTTCCAAATCAGACAATGTGATTATCTGGATTTGTTTCCACATTTTGTCTCTCATAGTTGAGGTATACCTATGATGAAAATTACAGGCCTCTCATCTTCTTAAGTGGGAGAACTTGCACAATTGCTGGCTGACTAAATACTTTTTTTCCCCACTGTACATATATAGGGGCCGATTTATCATGGCCCGAATGGGGCCAGATACATCTGTTTCTGTGCGAACCTTCAGGCTCGCCAGAAACAGGAGATAAGAAGCAGCAGTCTTAAGACCGCTGCTCCTTAACTCGTACGCCACCTCTGAGGCGGCATATAGCAATCAACCCAATCACATACGATCGGGTTGATCGAAACCCCCTGCTAGCGGCCGATTGGCCACGAATCTGCAGGGGGTGGCGTAGAACTGCTTGTGCAATGTTAAATACGCTGTTGGTATTCAGTGATGTCGGGCGGAAATGATCGCTACAGCGGATCATGTCCGTCCGACTCTTAATAAATCGGCCCCATATACTGAACTGGGTACACATCCCATGACGCTGCAAAACTCACAGCCCTGTGTGCTTACAAGCTCACAAGCAGTCACAGACAGCTGCACAGCTTTCAGCAACTCAGGCAGTTAGCCCCAGGTAAGTCTGTCACTCCAGACCATATATTCTTACTATTTGACACTTCATATAAATATAAGGTAAACTAACCTACCACCACAACCCCCCTCCCCCCAATGTATTGAGTACTCAAAGCTCTCTATCACAAATGCCTGTTATCTAATGCAGAAGTAAATATTTCTGCAATTCTCCACACAACAATTAAAAAATACAGCAAGTCTTCCCATATCACATAAACCACCTTCTTCACTATTCCTAAACACCCTCAGGACTAAAGCTAAACATCCTCTCTCGACATAAACATCCACCAACTACCACCCACACCCATACAATGAAAGGGCCCCACCAGCTGAAGGATTAATTTACCTAATACAACTGAAGTGTAATACCCCTGGGCACAACATAGGCCCCATCCTTGATCTGCTTTGCAGCATGATTGATTTTTGGTCAAATTTGACTGGAAAGATGGGTCCTCATCTTATGCCTTTTGTACAGCAACACATTACCCTTATGGCATGGTACATATGTATTTAATGACAACATTTTAAACCATATTAGAATAATGTTTTAAATACCAGCAAATTGTTTTATTAAAAACTGAAAAATATTTAAATTTATAAAAAACGTCAAGACTGGAATTGACCCCACTATTCTTATTGGTTTTAATATATAAATTTACCATATATTACAGTGTGTATATGGTATGGGTCAGATATAGTAAACCTATAGCCATTATAAGTTTAAAATGACATGAATCTAGGGTAATGCTAGCATATATACTATAGCATTTGAGCAATTTTGAAATATATTAGTATGCATTAAGTGACTATATAAAACAGAGAAAGAAAACTTTTTTTTAAATAAAAGATTATTGTTACAACAAAATATTTTCGGTTAGTAGAGGACTTTTGGTGCCAAAATCATGTGACAGTAGAATGTAAGTTATGTAATGTCTCCTCTCTTAAAGTTGCAGGCAGTAGTTAAACTGATAATTAAAAGAGTGTTCCTTCCTTGTTACTTCTAGCAACATTTTGATCAGGGGTATTCTTTTTTTTTTTTTTTACCAATTTCTGGTTCTTGGGTGCACAGTGTTTTACTGTATCTATTTTCTAACACTAAAAATGTTTTCCTATATATATAAGCACCGATAGGGTATAAATATTATTTTATTCATGATATAATATTAAACAGATATGGCTAGATTACAAGTTTGTCGGTAAAGACTAGCGTTGCTAATGCTCCTTTTTTTCCTGCGCTCACTTTAAACAACGCTGGTATTACAAGTTTTTTGAATGGCTGCGTTAGCCTCAGAAAAGTGAGCGTTGAGCAAATTTAGCACCACTTCTACCTGTAATACCAGCGTTGCTTACGGTAGTGGTAAGCTGGCAAAACGTGCTCGTGCACAATTTCCCCATAGGAAACAATGGGGCAGAATCAGCTGAAAAAAAACCTAACACCTGCAAAAAAGCAGCGTTCAGCTCCTAACGCATGCCCCATTGTTTCCTATGGGAAAACACTTTCTAAGTCTACACCTAACACCCTAACATGAACCCTGAGTCTAAACACCCCTAACCTTACACTTATTAACCCCTAATCTTCCACCCCCGACATCGCCGACACCTGCATAATATTATTAACCCCTAATCTGCTGCTCCTTAAACCGCCGCCACCTAAATTATACTTATGAACCCCTAATCTGCTGCCCCCAACATCGCTGACACCTACATTATAGTTATTAACCCCTAATCTGCCGCCCCCAATGTCGCCGCCACCTAACTACAATTATTAACCCCTAATCTGCCGACCGGACATCGCCGCCACTATAATACATTTATTAACCCCTAAACCTAAGTCTAACCCTAACCCTAACACCCCCCTAACTTGAATCTATTTTTAATCAATCTAAATAAAATTACTATAATTAAATAAATTATTCCTATTTAAAAATAAATACTTACCTATAAAATAAACCATAAGATAGCTACAATATAACTAATAATTACATTGTAGCTATTTTAGGATTTATATTTATTTTACAGGCAACTTTGTATTTATTTTAACTAGGTACAATAGCTATTAAATAGTTAATAACTATTTAATAGCTACCTAGTTAAAATAATTACAAAATTACCTGTAAAATAAATCCTAACCTAAGTTACAAATACACCTAACACTACACTATCAATAAATTAATTAAATAAATTAACTACAATTATCTAAAATAAAATACAATTAAATAAACTAAACAATAGTACAAAAAAAAAAAAAAACACAAAATTACAAAAAATAAAAAAAATATTACAAGAAGTTTAATCTAATTACACCTAATCTAATCCCCCTAGTAAAAATATTAAAATTCCCTATCCTAAACTAAATTACAAATAGCCCTTAAAAGGGACTTTTGCGGGGCATTGCCCCAAAGTAACCAGCTCTTTTACCAGCCCTTAAAAGGGCTTTTTGCGGGACATTGTCCCAAAGTAATCAGCTCTTTTACCTGTAAAAAAAAGAAATACAATACCCCCCCAACATTACAACCCACCACCCACACAACCCTACTCTAAAATTCCCCCCTTAAAAAACCTAACACTACCCCATTGAAGATCACCCTACCTTGAGCTGTCTTCAGCCAGCCGGGCACCGATGGGGCAGAAGAGGACATCCGGACCGGCACAAGTCTTCATCCAATCCGGCCAGAAGTCTTCATCCAATCGGGGTAGAAGAGGTCCTCCATCCAGCAGAAGTCTTCGGAATTAAGGTAGGAAACATCCGATTGGTTGATTTAACCAGCCAATCAGATTGATTGAAGATTCAATCGGATTTTTCCTACCTTAATTCCGATTGGCTGATAGAATCCTATCAGCCAATCGGAATTCGAGGGACGCCATCTTGGATGACGTCATTTAAAGGAACCTTCATTCGTCGTTAGTCGTCGGAAAGAAGAGGATGTTCCGCGTCGGATGTCTTGAAGATGGACCCGCTCCGCACTGGATGGATGAAGATAGAAGATGCCGCTTGGATGAAGACTTCTGCTGGATGGAGGACCTCTTCTGCCCCGATTGGATGAAGACTTCTGGCCAGATCGGATGAAGACTTGTGCCGGTCCGGATGTCCTCTTCTGCCCCATCGGTGCCCGGCTGGCTGAAGACGGCTCAAGGTAGGGTGATCTTCAATGGGGTAGTGTTAGGTTTTTTTAAGGGGGGATCGGGTGAGTTTTAGAGTAGGGGTGTGTGGGTGGTGGGTTGTAATGTTGGGGGGGGAGTATTTTTTTTACAGGTAAAAGAGCTGATTACTTTCGGGCAATGTCCCGCAGAAAGCCCTTTTAAGGGCTGGTAAAAGAGCTGGTTACTTTGGGGCAATGCCCCGCAAAAGGCCCTTTTAAGGGCTATTTGTAATTTAGTTTAGGATAGGGAATTTTATTATTTTGGGGGGCTTTTTTATTTTATTAGGGGGATTAGATTAGGTGTAATTAGATTAAACTTCTTGTAATATTTTTTTATTTTTTGTAATTTAGTGTTTGTTTTTTTGTACTATAGTTTAGTTTATTTCATTGTATTTTATTTTAGATAATTGTAGTTAATTTATTTAATTAATTTATTGATAGTGTAGTGTTAGGTGTATTTGTAACTTAGGTTAGGATTTATTTTTCAGGTAATTTTGTAATTATTTTAACTAGGTAGTTATTAAATAGTTATTAACTATTTAATAGCTATTGTACCTAGTTAAAATAAATACAAAGTTGCCTGTAAAATAAATATAAATCCTAAAATAGCTACAATGTAATTATTAGTTATATTGTAGCTATCTTATGGTTTATTTTATAGGTAAGTATTTATTTTTAAATAGGAATAATTTATTTAAATATAGTAATTTTATTTAGATTGATTAAAAATAGATTTAAGTTAGGGGGTGTTAGGGTTAGGGCGGCAACGTTGGGGGCGGCAGATTAGGGGTTAATAATTGTAGTTAGGTGGCGGCGACGTTTGGGGCGGCAGATTAGGGGTTAATAAATATAATGTAGGTGTCGGCGATGTTAGGGGCAGCAGATTAGGGGTTCATAGGTATAATGTAGGTGGCGGCAATGTCCGGTCGGCAGATTAAGGGTTAAATAATTTTATTATAGTGTTTGCGATGTGGGGGGGCCTCGGTTTAGGGGTTAATAGGTAGTTTATGGGTGTTAGTGTACTGTTTAGCACTGTAGTTAAGAGCTTTATGTTCTGGCGTTAGCCCATAAAACTCTTAACTACTGACTTTTATATGCAGTAGGAGTCTTGGAGGTAGAGGCTGTACCGCTCACTTCTTCCAAGACTTGTAATACCAGCGTTAGGCAAATCCCATTCAAAAGATAGGATACGCAATTGACGTAAGGGGATTTGCGGTATAGAAAAGTCGCGGAAGAAAAGTGATCGGTAGACCCTTTCCTGCCTGACTCGTAATACCAGCGGGCGTTAAAAAGCAGCGTTAGGACCCCTTAACGCTGCTTTTTAAAGCTAACGCCGAACTCGTAATCTAGCCGATATTTATTTTACTGATATTTATTTCTCTAAGTGATAGGTATAGGGATATTCCTACATTCAGAGCAGGGTCCTATTGTATTTTCAAGTCTTGCTTTAAAGGAACATGAAATTATTTCATTATTCATATAGAGAATTCAATTTTAAAAAAGTTTCCAATTTACTTCTATTATAAAATTTGCTTTGTTCTCATGTTATTCTTTGTTGAAGAAATACCTAGGTAGGTAGCGTGCATATACTTGAAGCACTACATACCAGGACATAGTGCTGCCCTCTTGCTAATTTCTAAAAATTGTTGCAAAAACTGCTGTCATATAGTGCTGCAGACAAGTGCACACTCCAGGGCTTGCACACTGGTTTTTCAACAAAGGATAACAAGAAAACTAAGAAAATGTGATAATAGAAGTAAATTGGAAAGTTGTTTAAAATCACATGCTCTATCTGAATAATAAAATAAAAATTTTAGGTTTTTATGTCCCTTTAATCTACATTTGTCTTGTGTCATGTCATGTATTGTGAGCCCACTTGCTCATGTACTTGGGGTTACTAAGGGCTAGATTACAAGTGGCACGCTAACTGTTGCTCATGAGCGATAAGGTCTTTTTTTTACATCTCTGCATGTGTATTACAGGTTAATAGTAAACGCGTTTGCATAAGCGCATTTGAATTTAACACGCGTCGGAATAGCCTGACATCAGAGCTGTGGTTAACTGTTACACTCGACTTAAAAGTTGCACAAGTATAGTTACACTGAAAAAATAAAAAATATAAGGCTGAAATATATGAGGTCTCAGGTGTTAGAAAAAAAAGGCATGCAGAGGGCTTTAACAAAGAGATACATACATATAAATGTGTAAATATGTAAACATATGTTCATATATACGTACATATATATATATATATGTGTATATGTATTTGCAGACATATATACACATATAAACACATAAAAACATATGTATACACACACACTTATATATATATATATATATATATATATATATATATATATATATATATATATATATATATATATATATGTTTGTCTGTGTGTGCATTGGAGCCCGTTCCAGTCAAGTAGCTGAAAACATGTAAAAGCATATTTATGCAATATTAATATTTAATAAAGTGTAAATATTTCACATTCCAAGGTTCTTCACATAAGGGAACATGTTGTAAGTATTTTAAGTACATATTCCTATATATATATCTGTACATATCTATACCTATATATAATTATATAGATATATAGGTAAAGATATATAGTTTACCAATTTATATATATATATGCATTAGTGGTTCAAGTGAACAGAGGCACTCGCCGTATAACAAAAATTATGCTTTATTTTTATCTCATTCGAGTAAACGTTTTCGGGCTGTGATGCCCGTCATCAGACTCCTGAAATAACAAACATCACAGCCCGAAAACGTTTACTCGAATGAGATAAAAATAAAGCACAATTTTTGTTATACGGCAAGTGCCTCTGTTCACTTGAACCACTAATGCATGTTAAGAATTTGGGTGCACCCCGATGCTGACAGTGAATAGTGAGTGCTGGTACTCTGGATTGTGATATATATATATTTATATATATATTTTTATATATATATATATATATATATATATATATATATATATATATATATATATATACAGTATATATGTGTGTGTATTTCTGAATAAATAGAACATATTTTTCTATGTGAAGAACATTAAATGTTATTATTTCATGTCAGGTTAGTGCACTTGAGAAAACGCATTCGGGTTTGCCCGTATGTAAGGGAGTTAAGTTTTTTTTTCTATTTTATAAGCTCCATTGAAGTCTAAGGGGCCGATTTATCAAGCTCCGTATGGAGCTTGATGCCCTTTGTTTCCGGCCGCGAATATGCAGGGGGCGGCATTTATTGATGTGCGGCGGACATAATATGCTACATCGCTCGCACTTACTTAAATATACCCCTTTGTGGGAATAAGTTAATGCGATCACAGTATTTAAAATTAGGCTATTTGCGCTGGTCAGGTTAGCGCTTGTAGGAAAACTTTTTCCTTTTAACTTATTACGCCTGGAACTCAATATGCACCAAAAGCCTCCATCTAGCAGAGTTATAACGTGAGCGGGAGCGCAAAATACCACTCCACTCGTAATCTAGCCTTAAATATATTGGCACTTTACATATAAATAATAACAACAATCAGTATAATAATACAGAATAATAGTATTTACTTAAAAAAAATGCAATCCTTAAGCAGACTCCATGTGAATCTGAGAAAGTATACGCATACTAATAGGAAAATAATATTCTGGTAATTTTTGAGGTTGCATGCTCAACTTAATGGAAAAGCCATTTGATTACTTAGTCCATACTAAATTATATCCATAATCATTAAGTGTGTATGAGAAAGAGGCGATGTCATTGTTCGGCAAAGGACATTAGTCATAACACTTCAGAACAATACAAACAAAAGGAATTTATATAGCCTGGGAAATTAAAGACTGCTATTATATGAGTACACAAAGTAAGCTTTGGAAAAAAAATCCATTGTCTAGCATTTTATTTGTTAAATATAAAAAACCTAAAAATAGTTGATCGATAATCTTTAACAGGCTCTAAACAAATTATGATATGAAAACACAGCGTAGATATAAATATAACATATTCTCATCAATATCATAAAATATTAAAGGGACATGATATTCATATGCTAAATCACTTGAAACTGATGCAGTATAACTGTAAAAAGCTGACAGGAAAATATCACCTGGGCATCTCTATGTAAAAAAGGAAGATATTTTAGCTCACAATCTCCTCAGCTCAGCAGAGTTAGTTCTGTGTAAAAAGTTATAATTCAGCTGCTGCCCAGCTGCAGGTAAATAAATAAATAAATTAAGAAATGAACTGCAGTTAATCAGCATCAACAGTGCTGAGGTCATGAACTCTTTTACTGTGATCTCATGAGATTTCATTTAACTCTCATGAGATTTCATAGTAAACTTCCTTAAACTGAATAGGGAAATAAGATGAGTGTGCACGAAAACTCACTCCCTTAGCTGATTTGCTGCTTAGAAGTCCTTTACAATGGAATGTGGCTACTGAGGAACTTTTGAGGTAAAATATCTTTCTTTTTTACATAGAGATGTTCAGGTGATATTTTCTAGACAGCTTTTTACAGCTATGCTGCATCACTTACAGGTGTTTCAACATTTGGGTATCATTGTCCTTTAAGTAAAATCTGTTTATAATATAAATTTACTAATACTCAGCTTATGGGAACTTGCTACTAATCCTCAGTAAGTATTCTCAAGAAGTACCTATATACATATGAGCTTTACCAGCAAGTACATTTTAGCCAATGAGCAGTAATAGTAAGTACCTGTCAGCCAATAATCACCCGTAAGAAGTACATAACTGATACAACAGTATTCGTTTTTATATAAATTAATATAAATGTAAATAACTCCTGCTTCACCTTTTTGATGAAAAAAACAACATATTCTACTATTATATTTGGATGAGAAGAATCAAAACACAATAGCATAAGCAGAACCACTAGATTTAAGATGCATAGTTCTGGTATAGATCCACACATCAATTTGCAAGTTTATTTTTATAGTATTGTCTGATCCCTGTATGTTTCATTTACATGCCTGTGATATCTAAACCCACTTTTCTCCCAATATCTTGAAGTACCACTTGCAGTGCACTCTCCTTGTATCATTGTATATAATGGAAGAGCTTGGTATCAGTTAAAGCCTTACATTACTCTATATCCATTTCATGCAAAGGCAACTGGTGTTTTTGTAATTTAACTCAGAATGGAGATTTTTATGTCCGTGTTACTCCGCATTCAAGTACTGTCTTAATAAGGCTATAGATCATACTGTTTATAAGTGAGGTCAGATTTATTTCATATTGCTAATTTTGTAATATAATTATTACATAGTTTATATGCATGTAGGGTAACGGGTTAGCAGATGTTGAGAGGGTGGAGTCTATGGGGTACATTTAACAAATGCCGGGTAGACATGATTTGCTGCAGCAAATCATGTCCGCCCCACATCTCTAAATGCTGACAGCATACGCTGTTGGCATATAACATTGCACAAGCATTTCTTGAGCTACTGACACGTTTTACTGCAGGGAAGCAAATAAATCATTGCATTGGAGTGGTGTGCTACCATATGTTTTAGTGAGCTGAGCCATTGTGAGATCCCAATCTGCCTCTGAGAGTCATCAACTTCCTCAGCGTGATAAATGCCACACTGTCTGGGAACAAAGAAGAGTTAGGAGCACTGTTGCAAGGGGATCCTCTGCTGCAGGAGCCAGGGGCCACGCTAAGAAACATCAGGTTAGACTACTCAGGACTAACATAAGTTGTGTCCCCATTTAATCTGCAACAGAGTTTGACTCAAGAATGTGTTACTAAGGGGGTTTATTGAGATCATCTGGCCTGCCTACAGGGGAGGGGAGGGGCAACTGAGACAATCCGCCCTTCCCGTTAGCCTGGCCATCACTCCACCCTGTTCTCCATTTCCATGTGCTCCAAGGCCACGACCTCATGCAGCTAGGGTGATAAAGAAACTCCACCAAAAAGGCTTCAGTTCACTAGGCCGCTCAAACCGGCTAGTCCACTGAGGAAGGTCAATATATTGAGTAATTGCTCATAAACATAAACTTATCTCATGCCACATCTGAAAAGAGGGAATGGCGGGTGGGCAAACTTGATGGCTTTAAATCCAAAAGGAGAAGAGGAAGTGAAACCACTAAGGGCAGCTTAAAAGATAAGGGGACCCACCCTAAAGTTGCAACATTGTTACCTACCTCTATTCTCCTATCCCATTCCCATACAGCCTTAAAGGGACACTGAACCCAATTTTTTTCTATTGTGATTCACATAGAGCATGCAATTTTAAGAAACTTTCTAATTTACTCATATTATCAAATTCTTTTCATTCTCTTGGTATCTTTATTTGAAATGCGAGAATGTAAGTTTAGATGCCGGCCCATTTTTGGTGAACACACTGGTGGGTAAATTGACCTACCAATAAACAAGTGCTTTCCATGGTTCTGAACCAAAAAAGTAGCTTAGATGCCTTCATTTTCAAATAAAGAAAGCAAGAGAATGAAGAAAAATTGATAATAGTAGTAAATTAGAAAGTTGTTTAAAATTGCATGCTCTATATGAATCACAAAAGAAAAAAAAAATGGGTTCAGTGTCCCTTTAACCCTTAGAACACTCCAGGCCAATGTCTTCCTTTTCGCCCATGATATAGTGGACTGTTTTATAGAAAATTTACACCTAGATTTAGAGTTTTGCGTTAGAAGGGGTGCGTTAGCTACGCATGTTTTCCCCCCCCCCGCACCTTTTAAACAACGCTGGTATTTAGAGTTCTCTGAAGGGCTGCGTTAGGCTCCAAAAAGGGAGCGTAGAGCATAATTTACCGCCACTGCAACTCTAAATACCAGCGACCAGCTTCAAAAACGTGCTCGTGCACGATATCCCCATAGGAAACAATGGGGCAGTTTGAGCTGAAAAAAAAAACAAAAAAAAAAAGCAGCGTTCAGCTCCTAACGCAGCCCCATTGTTTCCTATGAGGAAACACTTCCTAAGTCTGCACCTAACACCCTAACATGAACCCCGAGTCTAAACACCCCTAACCTTACACTTATTAACCCCTAATCTGCCGCCCCAGCTATCGCTGACCCCTGCATATTATTATTAACCCCTAATCTGCCGCTCCGTACACCGCCGCAACCTACATTATCCCTATGAACCACTAATCTGCTGCCCCTAACACCGCCGACCCCTTTATTATATTTATTAACCCCTAATTCCCCCCCCCCAATGTCACCACTACCTAACTACACTTATTAACCCCTAATCTGCCGACCGGACCTCGCCGCCACTATAATAAATGTATTAACCCCTAAAGCTAAATCTAACCCTAACACTAACACCCCCCTAAGTTAAATATAATTTAAATCTAACGAAATAAATTAAATCTTATTAAATAAATGAATCCTATTTAAAGCTAAATACTTACCTGTAAAATAAACCCTAATATAGCTACAATATAACAAATAATTATATTGTAGCTATTTTAGCATTTATATTTATTTTACAGGCAACTTTGTATTTATTTTAACTAGGTACAATAGCTATTAAATAGTTAATAACTATTTAATAGCTACCTAGTTAAAATAATTACAAAATTACCTGTAAAATAAATCCTAACCTAAGTTACAATTAAACCTAACACTACACTATCAATAAATTAATTAACTAAACTATCTACAATTGTCTACAATTAAATCAACTAATCTAAATTACAAAAAAAAACCCACTAAATTACAAAAAATAAAAAAAAATTACAAGAATTTTAATCTAATTACACCTACTCTAAGCCCCCTAAAAAAATAACAAAGCCCCCCAAAATAAAAAAATGCCCTACCCTATTCTAAAATAAAAAGTTAACAGCTCTTTTACCTTACCAGCCCTTAAAAGGGCCTTTTGTGGGGCATGCCCCAAAGAAAACAGCTCTTTTGCATTTAAAAAAACCATACAATACCCCCCCCCAACATTACAACCCACCACCCACATACCCCTAATCTAACCCAAACACCCCTTAAAAAACCTAACACTAAGCCCCTGAAGATCTCGCTACCTTATCTTCACCACGCCGGGTATCACCGATCCGTCCAGAAGAGGGTCCAAAGTCTTCATCCTATCCGGCAAGAAGAGGTCCAGAAGAGGGTCCAAAGAGGGTCCAAAGTCTTCATCCTATCCGGCAAGAAGAGGACATCCGGACCGGTAGACATGTTCATCCATGTTCTATCTTCATCCATCCGGCGCGGAGCGGGACCATCTTGAAGCAGCCAATGCGGATCCATCCTCTTCTTCCGGCGACTCCTGATGAATGAATGTTCCTTTAAGTGACGTCATCCAAGATGGCGTCCCTTGAATTCCGATTGGCTGATAGGATTCTATCAGCCAATCGGAATTAAGGTAGGAAAAATCTGATTGGCTGATTGAATCAGCCAATCAGATTCAAGTTCAATCCGATTGGCTGATCCAATCAGCCAATCAGATTGAGCTCACATTCTATTGGCTGTTCCGATCAGCCAATAGAATGCAAGCTCAGTCTGATTGGCTGATCCAATCAGCCAATCGGATTGAACTTGAATCTGATTGGCTGATTCAATCAGCCAATCAGATTTTTCCTACCTTAATTCTGATTGGCTGTTAGAATCCTATCAGCCAATCGGAATTCGAGGGACGACATCTTGGATGACGTCACTTAAAGGAACCTTCATTCGTCGGGAGTCGCCGGAAGAAGAGGATGGATCCGCGTCGGCTGCTTCAAGATGGTCCCGCCCGCCCGCGCCGGATGGATGAAGATAGAAGACGCCGCCTGGATGAACATGTCTACCGGTCCGGATGTCCTCTTCTTGCCGGATAGGATGAAGACTTTGGACCCTCTTCTGGACGGATTGGTGATACCCGGCGTGGTGAAGATAAGGTAGGGAGATCTTCAGGGGCTTAGTGTTAGGTTTTTTAAGGGGTGTTTGGGTTAGATTAGGGGTATGTGGGTGGTGGGTTGTAATGTTGGGGGGGGGTATTGTATGGTTTTTTTAAATGCAAAAGAGCTGTTTTCTTTGGGGCATGCCCCGCAAAAGGCCCTTTTAAGGGCTGGTAAGGTAAAAGAGCTGTTAACTTTTTATTTTAGAATAGGGTAGGGCCTTTTTTTTTATTTTGGGGAGCTTTGTTATTTTTTTAGGGGGCTTAGAGTAGGTGTAATTAGTTTAAAATTCTTGTAATGTTTTTTCATTTTTTGAAATTTAGTGGGTTTTTTTTTTTGTAATTTAGTTTAGTTGATTTAATTGTAGATAATTGTAGATAGTTTAGTTAATTAATTTATTGATAGTGTAGTGTTAGGTTTAATTGTAACTTAGGTTAGGATTTATTTTACAGGTAATTTTGTAATTATTTTAACTAGGTAGCTATTAAATAGTTATTAACTATTTAATAGTAAATACAAAGTTTCCTGTAAAATAAATATAAATGCTAAAATAGCTACAATATAATTATTTGTTATATTGTAGCTATATTAGGGTTTATTTTACAGGTAAGTATTTAGCTTTAAATAGGATTAATTTATTTAATAAGATTTATTTTATTTTGTTAGATTTAAATTATATTTAACTTAGTGGGGTGTTAGTGTTAGGGTTAGACTTAGCTTTACGGGTTAATACATTTATTAGAGTAGCGGTGAGGTCCGGTCGGCAGATTAGGGGTTAATAAGTGTAGGTAAGGTAGCGGCGTCGTTGGGGGGGGGCAGATTAGGGGTTAATAAATATTATGTAGGTGTCGGCGATGTTAGGGGCAGCAGATTAGGGGTACATAGGGATAATGTAGGTTGCGGCGGTGTGCGGTCGGCAGATTAGGGGTTAAAAATTTTTATTAGAGTGGCGGCAATGTGGGGGGACCTCGGTTTAGGGGTACATAGGTAGTTTATGGGTGTTAGTGTACTTTAGAGCACAGTAGTTAAGAACTTTATGAACCTGCGTTAGCCCATAAAGCTCTTAACTCCTGACTTTTTTCTGCGGCTGGAGTTTTGTCCTTAGAGTTCTAATGCTCACTTCAGCCAAGACTCTAAATACCAGCGTTAGGAAGATCCCATTGAAAAGTTAGGATACGCAATTGATGTAAGGGGATCTGTGGTATGGAAATGTCGCGGCTGGAAAGTGAGCGTTAGACCCTTTCCTGACTGACTCTAAATACCAGCGGGCGGCCAAAACCAGCGTTAGGACCCCTTAATGGTGGTTTTGACGGCTAACGCAGAACTCTAAATATAGGCGTTATTTTTCACTAAACACCGCCACTATACTAAAATGTTTAACCCCTATCCCGCCATTCCCAGACTCCGCCGCAACTAAATAAATTTATTAACCCCTATCCCGCTGCTCCCTGACACGCCACAACTCTATTAAAATTATTAACCCCTATTCCACCGCTCCCGGACCCCGCCGCAACTAACTAAATGTATTAACCCCTAACCTCTGGCCTCCCACATCACTACCACTTACTAAACCTATTAACCCCTAAACCTAACAACCCGCTAACTTTACATTAAATATTAACTCATCCCTATCTTATAATAAATTTAAACTTACCTTTAGATTTAAATTAAACTATTAATTAACCTACCCTAATTATTATCCTACAATTACATTAAACTATATTAAACTAATAATTAATCTACCCTAACTGTTATACTAAAATTACATTAAACTATATTAAACTATTAATTAATCTACCCTAACTGTTATACTAAATTACATTAAACTATATTAAACTAATAATTAATCTACCCTAACTGTTATACTAAAATTACATTAAACTACAAATTAAATAAAATATATTATATAGTTAAAACCTAACCCTACTCAAATAATTTAGATCTACTATTACAAATTACAAAGTTACAAAAACTAACAACTAACAAAATAACAAACACTAAGTTACAAAAAAAAAAAACCTAGCTTTCAATAAACTACCAATGGCCTTTAATAAAACCCATTAAAAAAAAACTTAAATAAACCTAACACTAACCCCTGACGATCCACTTACAGTCCCGCTTGAAGGATCCATCCAGCCGGCAAGAAGTCTTCATCCGGGCGGTCTCTTCCATCTTCATCCAGCCAGCGAAGTCTTCATCCAGACGGCATCTTCTATCTTCAGCCATCCGGCGAGGAGCAGGTCCATCCTGAAGACATCCAGCGCGGAGCTCCTCTTTTATATGGTCGCCGCCGTAAACTGGAACTTGAATTCAAGCGACGTCATCCAAGATGGCGTCCCTTGCATTCCTATTGGCTGTAAGGTTCCAATCAGCCAATCGGATTAGAGCTGCTAAAATCCTATTGGCTGTACCAATCAGCCAATAGGATTTGAGCAGCTAACATCCTACTGGCTGTTCCAATGCAAGGGACGCCATCTTGGATGACATCACTTGCATTGAAGTTCCAGTTTACGGCGGCGACCATATAAAAGAGGAGCTCCGCGCTGGATGTCTTCAGGATGGACCCGCTCCGCGCCGGATGGATGAAGATAGAAGATGACATCTGGATGAAGACTTCACCGGCTGGATGAAGATGGAAGAGGCCGTCCAGATGAAGACTTCTTGCTGGCTGGATGGATCCTTCAAGCGGGACTTCAAGAACTGTAAGTGGATCGTTGGGGGTTAGTGTTAGGTTTATTTAAGGGTTTTTGGGTGGGATTTATTTTTAGAGTAGGGTCTGGGCAGGTAAAAGAGCTAAATGCACTTTTAAGGGCAATGCTCATACAAATACCATTTTCAGGGCAATGGGGAGCTTAGGTTATTTTAGATAGGGTTTTTATTTGGGGGGTTTGTTGGTTGGGTGGTGGGTTTTATTGTTGGGAGGTGTTTGTATTTTTTTTACAGGTAAAAGTGCTGATTTCTTTGGGGCAATGCCCCACAAAAGTTCCTTTTAAGGGCCATTCTTAGTTTATTGTAGGTTAGGTTTTTTTTTATTTTAGGGGGGCTTTTTTATTTTGATAGGGCTATTAGATTAGGTGTAATTCTTTTTTATTTTTGATTATGTGTCTTTTTTTCTCTCGTAATTTAGTGTTTGTTAATAAATTTAGTGTTTGTTAATAAATTTGTTTATTTTAATTCTACAGGTAAGTTTTAAATTTATTTTAAGATAGGGGTGTTGTAATTTTAATTTAAAGTTAGAGGCTTGTTAGGTTTAGGGGTTAATAGCTTAATTTAGTTTATGGTGATGTGGGTAACTGGCGGTTTAGGGGTTAATAGGTTTAGTTAGTGGTAGTGATGTGGGAGGCCAGAGGTTTAGGAGTTAATACATTTATTTAGGTGGCGGCTGGGTCTGGGAGTGGCAGGATGGGGTTAATACATTTATATAGGTGGCGGCGGGGTCCAGGAGTGGTGGGATAGGGATTAATAACTTTATTTAGGTGGCGGCAGGGTCAGAGAGCGGCGGGATAGGGGTTAATACATTTATTTAGGTGGCGGCGGGGTTCGGGAGAGGCGGGATAGGGGTTAATAACTTTATTTAGGTGGCGGCGGTGTCCGGGAGCGGCGGGATAGGGGTTAATACATTTATTTATGTGGCAGCGGGGTCCAGGAGTGGTGGGATAGGGGTTAAACATTTTAGCATAGTGGCGGCGTTTAGTGACAGGATGAAAATAAAGTTATTAAAAAGCCGAGATCGATGACTGCTAGTTAACAACAGTCCGATGCTCATTGCCCCGTACTTGGTGTGCGTCTTTTTGCCAGCTTTTTTTATAAATATGGAGAGCGTATTCAGGTCCGCGGCCACGATGTTAGGTGAGCGTATTGGTGCCGTCGAATTCAACAAAGTTGATGACTTGATAAATATCCCCCAAGATATCAATCGATATTCTGGTTGCACATCCTTATTGCCCTTATTCATTCATCTTTACATGCATAGCTAATGCATCTCTTAGTAATAAATCTTGCTGGCATCTAGGTTGTTAATATTTTATATGTTTTCTGCATCCCATATTTAAGACTTTAAAGGGACATTAAACTACTGGGTACAACTACAGTTGCACAGTTACTACTCACCATACTATTGTATTTTCTCCTGTGCTTGCAGCTCTCTTCTAATCCCTTCTCTTATTTAAACCCTCTGCAAGGGCTGATTAGTGAAGTTCTGCATCTTATCAATGGACACCGCCATCTTGTAGATGAATATTTTTTGCCCCCTGTCAGAGAAGCACGGCACATTCACAGATGATTGATATTGTTGTATTCCTGACAAGCCATTTCTTTCACTTCAGATTTGCATGCACCATACAGAGCAGGAACTGTACATTTTTGCTGTTACTACATTGCTTTATATAATTCTTAAGGACAATGTAAATGAACTGCAAAATGTAAAGCTTCCTCTTTCTATTGTTCAAGCTCACCCAAAGTACAAGGTACAGCTATCAAAAAACAGAAATGTCACAGATCCATGAAAGTGCACTGCTCCTGTCACAGGGTGCAACAATACATGCTACAAGATGGCGGCGCCCAGTATAAAGCTGCAGAGATTTACCAACTGGCTTCTGTAATGGGTTAAAATAAGAGAATGGCTTTAAAGAGAGCTGTAGATAGATGAGGAAAAGCAATAGCAGGATGAGTAGCAGCCACCCTACTGTTGTACTTAGCAGTTTCATGTTCCTTTAAAGGGACATAAAACCCAAGTTTTTTCTTTCATGATTCAGATAGAACATACAATTTTAAACAACTTTCCAATTTACTTCTGTTATCAAATTGTCTTCATTTTCGTGTTATCCTTTGTTGAAAGCCAGTAAACTAAGCTTATGAGTGTGCACGTGTCTGGAGCTCTATATGGCAGCAGTTTTGCAACAATGTTATACTTTAGCAAGAGCACTAGATGGTAGCACTATTTCCTGTCATGTAGTGCTTCAGGCACGTGCACGCTACCTACCTAGGTATCCCTTCAACGAAGAATAACATGAAAACAAAGCAAATTTGATAATAGAAGTAAATTGGAAACTTTTAAAAAATGTTATTCTCTCTGAATAATGAAAGGAAATGTTTGGGTTTAAAGTCCCTTTAAATAAGCAATTTATGCAGAAAATACCTGACATGGCTAAAAGGCAGTAAAGGGTCACTGTACACTAGATTTTTCTGTGCATAAATGTTTTGTAGAGGATCCTTTTATATACGGCATTTAGTGGTGTTTTTTTAACAATGTATAGTTTTGCATATTTTTTAATAACATTGTGAGGATTTTCAGATTTCTAGCCAAGTCCGATTGTGTTAGATGTACACCCTCCTTTACAGACTCCAGCTGCTCTTGTTTATGTAATCTGTCTTTTCATATGCAGGGAAGGGGGTACGGGGGAGCATTTGCTCCTATTGTTCTCCCGGCCCTTTTTTTGGGTGTCCCAGCCTAACCTCATCAACAGAGCTAAACTGGGAGTTTCTAAGTAAGTTTTTAAAAGGTTTAATATTGAATTTTTAGATCAGTATCTGTGCATATTCTTCTTTGTAGTAGTGTCTATTACATGCAGTTATATCAAAATGAGTGTATACTGTCCCTTTAACTTCTAGTGCAGGAAATATTTTGGAAGCAAATATCTAATAACCAGAATATAGTTAATCATAGATAAGAGTAAAGAAAGTTGCAAATAACCTAATGTAGGAAAAGAGTGGCATCCAGGCATGTCCTTAAATAATCCACAGGAACACAAAGTACTCATCATCTGAAGAATCAATAAACCACTGTACACATTAAAATCTCCATATGACCTTAAAGGGACATAATACTCATATGCTAAATCACTTGAAACTGATGCAGTATAACTGTAAAAAGTTGACAGGAAAATATCACCTGAGCATCTCTATGTAAAAAAGGAAGATATTTTACCTCACAATCTCCTCAGCTCAGCAGAGTAAGTTCTGTGTAAAAAGTTATACTTCACCTGCTCCCAGCTGCAGGTAAAAATAAAAAAAAAAAAATGAAGAAATGAACAGCAGCCAATCAGCATCAGCAGTGCTGAGGTCATGAACTCTTACTGTGATCTCATAAGATTTGACTTAACTCTCATGAGATTTCATAGTAAGCTTCCTTTACCTGATTGGTGAAATAATATGAGAGTTCACGAGGCTCATCCTTTCAGCTGTCCCAGGACAGACACACTAATATGCTGCTTAGAAATCCTTTACAATGGGAGGTGGCTACTGAGGAACTTTTGAGGTAAAATATCTTTCTTTTTTACATAGAGATGTTCAGGAGATATTTTCTAGTCAGCTTTTTACAGCTATGCTGCATCACTTTCAAGTGTTTAAGCATTTGGGTATTATGGCCCTTTAAGTCTCACCAGCAAACATTGTTATAAAAGATCCTTAAAGGGACAGTAAACCCCTTGGCCTCGGTCACATACTTGGCGACGTGCGCAAAAACCAGCATCCCCAATTTTTTCTCTAATCGGGCAATCACAAACCCAGTGCAGCACACAAGTTACATGCATATATTTTACACAGCGCACACAGTTTTTATTCCCATAAACTAATATAAAACTGACGTCGCCAGTCGGTATCACAAAGGTAGCGAATGGACTTATGCGCACAGAATGTATGTATTTTACTCCATTTTCAGCTCGCCACACATAGGAAGGCACAGTAACCCTTGCGCACAGTAAAAAAGCTGCATAACTCCCTGGAAGCCTTAAAGGGACACTGTACCCAAAAATTTTCTTTCGTGATTCAGATTGAGCATGAAATTTTAAGCAACTTTCTAATTTACTCCTATTATCAAATTTTCTTCATTCTCTTGGTATCTTTATTTGAAATGCAAGAATGTAAGTTTAGATGCCGGCCCATTTTTGTGAACAACCTGGGTTGTCTTTGCTGATTGGTGGATACATTCATCCACCAATAAAAAAGTGCTGTCCAGAGTACTGAAACCAAAAAAAAGCTTAGATGCCTTCTTTTTCAAATAATGATAGCAAGAGAACGAAGAAAAATTGATAATAGGAGTAAATTAGACAGTTGCTTAAAATTGCATGCTCTTTATGAATTACAAAAGATTTTTTTTGGGTACAGTGTCCCTTTAACAAACACCTAACGCATGTGCAATCGCATACATTTTATCCACATATATCAAAAGTTTAACCTAAAATAAACACTAATTAAACTATTAGTCCCTAAACCACCATTTATCCACATTGCTTAGTACCTAATTAAAATATTAACCCCTAAACTGCCATCCCTCCACATCGCTAAGTACCTAATTAAAGGGACAGGAAACCCCAACATTTTCTTTCATGATTTGGATAGAACATACAATTTTAAACTATTTTCCAATTTTTTTATATTATCACATTTACTTCATTCTCTTGTTATTAATTGCTGAAGGAACAGCATTGCACTACTGGCAGTTAGCTGAACACATTCTAGTTAGCCAATCACAAGCGACAAATGTGTGCAGGTACCAATCAGTAGCAAGCTCCCACTAGTGTAGGGTATGTGCGTATTCTCTTTCAACAAGAGAACAAAGCACATTTGAAACTAGAAGTGAATTTAAAAAAAGTGTCTTAAATGACATGCTCTATCTGAATCATGCAAGTTTAATTTTGACTTTCCTATCCCTTTAAAATATTAACCCCTAAACCGCCATCCCCCCATATCGGTAAGTACCTAATTAAACTATTAATCCCTAAACCGCCATCGCCCACAATGCAAAGTATTAAACTAATAACTAAACCATCTAACCTAACACCCCCTAACTTAACCCCAATTAAAATACACATAAATACATTTAAAAATATACTAACTTAAAAAAAAAATTACAAAAAATAAAAAACCTACATCACAAAAAAAAACTAAAATTACAGAAAATAAAAAAGCCTAACATTACAAAAAATAAAAAAAACCTAACATTACTGAAAATAAAAAACCTACCCTTACAAAAAATATTCTGAGAATTAAAAATTGCTAAATTTTCAGGGCTAAAATGATATCAAAAGGGGGCAAAATAAACAATGAAACTGTTTTGCAAAGTTGTTTCAGTATGCATAACTAAACATTTTATAAGTGTTTACTGTCCATTTAAAACTATAATCCATTGCTTAGCACAGCACGGCCTTTAATTTGGTGTTTCATGACAAACTTACTAGAAGAAATGAAGACATTGATAGATGTGTGCAATGCCTGACATATTAAGAGACATTACTCACATCTATACTATAATTGTGTTTGTAACGCATCCGTGTCGCCAGTTGCGCACGCATCCTCAAAGGAATGTTGACTGCACGAGGCAGCCAAAAGAATGTTGGCTACGCGTGCAGCCAAAAGAATCCACCTGCATGTAGCGAAAGCTGCGTCCCAGTGGATTCCGAAAATGGCAGGGTGTGAAAGAATCCACCGCAGGTGGATTCTTTCACCACCCTGCCATTTTAGGAATCCACCTGGATGCAGTGTAGGCAAACCCGAAGCCTTAAAAAATAAACACATGCAACCGCACAAAATAACGAAAAAAGCACGTAAGTAACCGCCCGCTAGAAATAAATTTAAAAATTGTAACCGCCCGCATGAAGTATAACAAAAAAACAATCTCCTGCATGAAGTATTGACAAACACCTAAACCGCCAACCACCACATCGCAAAATAATAATGTAATTAACCCCTACTCCGCAAATAACATAATTAAAATATTAACCAGTTAACCGCCAACTCCCCACATTGCAATAAACCTAATTAACCTATTAACCCCTAAACCGACAAATCCCCACATCGCAATAAACCTAATTAACCTATTAACGCCTAAACCGACAAACCCCCACATCGTAATAAACCTAATTAACCTATTAACTCCTGAACCGCCAACCCCCACAAAGCAAATAACTAATTTAATTACTTAGACTCCTAACCTAACAGCCCCTAAATTAACCTCAATACTAAGTTACACTTAAATAAAACCTAACACATTAAATTAAAAAAAATCTAAAATTACAAAAAATAAAAAACTCTAAAATTACAGAAAAAATTAAACAAAATTATCAAAAATAAAAAAAATAAACCTAATCCCTATCAAAATAAAAAAGCCGCCCCAAAATAATAACACCCACTAAACAAAACTACCAATAGCCCTTAAAGGGGCCTTTTGTAGGGCATTGTCCTAAGTCAAACAGCTCTTTTACATTTAAAAATTACTAAATCTGTAACAGTAAAACCCCCACACCCACCAAACCCCCCAAAATAAAAAAAACTAACACTAAAAAAGCCTAAACTACTCATTGCCCCTAAAGGGGCATTTTTATGGGGATTGCCCTTAAAAGGGCATTCAGTTCTTTTACTGCCCTTAAAAAGGCAATCAGCTCTTCCAGCCCAATAAATCCCTAATCTTAAAAATAAAAAACACTAAGCCCCAAATAGGTACTCACATTCCTGAAGTCCAGAGGAGCTGGTCTTCTTCCAGGTGACCCCATCATCTTCTATCTTCACCCGGAGCAAAGGCAGCACGGAGCGGAGGTGTGGAGCTGGCTTCCACGATGCGTGGATCCTCAGCGGCGGTCCTCAATGGTGGTGGGCCTTGGTGGCGGCGGTCCTCAGCAGCAAGGAGGCTCCTCTTCATGTGATCGTCCGACACACACTGAAGATTGAATGCAAGGTACCCCATATTTATTGGGGTACCTTGCATTCCTATTGGCTGAAATTTCGAAATCAGCCAATAGAATGAGAGCTACTGAAATCTTATTGGCTGGACATTGGATGAAGAGGAGCCTCCATGTCACTGAGGAACGCCACCCCCCGAGGAATGCCACCGTTGAGGACCGCCGCTGAGGATCCACGCATCGGGGAAGACAGCTCCGCACCTTCGCTCCGCCTTCGTTCTGGATGAAGATAGAAGATGATGGAGCCACCTGGAAGAAGACCTTCTCCGCCAGACTTCAGGAATGGTGAGTACCTATTTCAGGCTTAGTCTTAGGCTTTTTTTATGTTTTGAGGTGGTGTTTTTTTTTTAGAATAGGGTTTTTTGAGCTGCACAAGAGCTGATTGCCCTTTTAAGGGAGTAAAAGGGCTGAATGTCCTTTTAAGGGCAATGCCCACACAAATGCCCCTTTAGGGTCAATGGGTAGGTTTTTTTTTTTAGTGTCAGGTTTTTTTATTTTGGGGGTTTGGTGGGTGGGGGGTTTTACTGTTAGGGGGTAAAAAGTTGTTTAAAGGGACAGTCTACACCAGAATTTTTATTGTTTTAAAAGATAGATAATCCCTTTATTACCCATTTCCCAGTTTTGCATAACCAACACAGTTATAATAATATACTTTTAACCTCTGTGATTATCTTGTATCTAAGCCTCTGCAAATTGCCCCTTTTTTCAGTTCTTTTGACAGACTTGCAGTCTAGCCAATCAGTGCCTGCTCCCAGATTACTTCACGTGCACGAGCACAGTGTTATCTATATGAAGTATGTGAACTAACACCCTCTAGTGGTGAAAAACTGTTAAAATGCAATCTGAAAGAGGTGGGCTTCAAGGTCTAAGAAATTAGCATATGAACCTCCTAGGTTAAGCTTTCAACTAAGAATACCAAGAGAACAAAGCAAAATTGGTGATAAAAGTAAATTGGAAAATTGTTTAAAATTACATGCTCTATCTGAATCATGAAAGTTTATTTTGGCCTAGACTGTCCCTTTAACTTAGGGCAATGCCCTACAAAAAGCCCTTTTAAGGGCTATTGGTAGTTTAGTATTAGATTAGGGGATGTTTTTATTATGGGGGGATTTTTTATATTTTTATAGGGGTATTAGTTTAGGTTGAATTTTTTTATTTTGGATAGCTTTGTTTATTTTTTTCTGTAATTTTACTTTTCCTATTTTTTGTAACTTTAGCTTGGGGGTTTATATTTTTTAAACATAGACAGCCCTCTGGGCATGCTTATCGCCTAGTACTTTTATAAAGTAGTGAGTGTTCTAAACCAGTAACAAAAGATACAACCAAAATAAATAAACATTTCACAATCACTAATAGCTCTGGAGAATTTCCAATGTGCTAATATGCTATGTTCTTGAATACTTTAATATGTATTAAAATGATGCAGAAGCCATTATTGAATAAAGTTTATGTAGCTCTGATGATTACTAAGAAGCCTAATTGTGCAATATTGAATGCTATTACTGAACACTGACTGAACGCAGCAACACAAACTGTTAATAGATTAGTCCTTAAAGGGATAGTAAAGTTCAAAGTAAACTTTCATGATTCACATACATCATGTAATTTTTAAACAACTTTCTAATTTGCTTTTATCATCAAATTTGCTTTGTTCTCTTATTATTCTTAGTTGAAAGCTAAACCTAGGTAGGCTCATATGCTAATTTCTAAGCCCTTGAAGGCCGCCTTTTATCTGAAAGCATTTGACAGTTTTCACAGCTAGAGGGCGCTAGTTCATGTGTGCCATATAGATAACACTGTACTCACGCATGTGAATTTATTTAAGAGTCAGCACTAAATGCCTGAAATGCAACTATTTCAAAATATCTGAGATACGGGGGCAGTCTGCAGAGGCTTAGATATATGGTAATCACAGAGGTAAAATGTATATTTTTATAACAGTGTTGGTTATGCAAAACTGGGGAATGGTAAATAAAGGGATTTTCTATCTTTTTAAACAATAACATTTTTGGTGTTTACTATCCCTTTAAAGGGACATGATATCCAATGTTTTCTTTCATGATTTAGATAGAGCATACAATTTTAAACAACTTTCTAATTTACTTGTTATCAACTTTGCTTTATTTTTTTGGTATCTTTTGTTGAAAAGCAGGGTCATAAGCTTAGGAGCGTGCACATGTCTGGAGCACTATATGGTAGCCATTTTGCAAGAATGCTATCCATTTGCAAGAACACTAGATGCTAGCACTATTTACTGCAATGTAGTGCTCCAGATACCTAGGTATCTCTTCAACAAAGAATATCATGGGAACAAAGGAAATTTGATAATAAAAGTAAATTGGAAACTTTTTAAAAATTGTATGTTCTGTCTGAATCCCCCCCCAAAGATGTGGGTTTCATATCCCTTTAATGCTTGTAAGTAGAAGAGTATACAAGTTCAGACGCAATGACAGCTACTTATTAACATGTGACACAGCACAGCCTCAGCAATGTTGTCTTACAGGCAATATTGCTGTCAGAGTGGCAAACTCATGTTATCCTCTTGAGTTAACAGCCCTCTCTGGCAATAAATGGTTTAATGGCAGTTTAGCCCCAGAGACACTATCACTCATACTGCATATATGAGCAGTTATATTGTGTCCAAAAGAACTATAGTTTGAACTTTGGAGAATAAATGAAATTATATAGAAAAGGCTGATGCTGTTACATTATAAATATTGTTCTGATTTGGGGGAGGAGAGGCAGAACCCGAGTTGCACGCCATTAATTCGCTTGAAACACATTTGGAACATTTATTGTGTCCAGTGTATTTCAGAAGAAAACATAATTTATGTAAGAACTTACCTGATAAATTAATTTATTTCATATTGGCAAGAGTCCATGAGCTAGTGACGTATGGCATATACAGTATAAAGTTTCCCAAACCTCAAAATGCCTATAAATACACCCCTCACCACACCCACAATTCAGTTTAATGAATAGCCAAGTAGTGGGGTGATAAAGAAAGGAGTAAAAAGCATCAAAAAAGGAACTGAAAATATAATTGTGCTTTATACAAAAAATCATAACCACCATAAAAAGGGTGGGTCTCATGGACTATTGCCAATTTAAAAGAAATTAATTTATCAGGTAAGTTCTTACATAAATTATGTTTTTTTTTCATGTAATTGGCAAGAGTCCATGAGCTAGTGACGTATGGGATAGTAATACTCAAGATGTGGAACTCCACAGAAGAGTCACTAGAGAGGGAGGGATAAAAACAAAAACAGCCATTTTCCGCTGAAAATATTAAATCCACACCCAAAAAAAATAAGTTTTTCTCATAAATGAAAAGAAACATTTTTAAAACATAAGCAGAGGAATCAAACAGAAACAACTGCCTGAAGTACTACCAAAAACTGCTTCCGAAGAGGCAAATACATCAAAACGGTAGAATTTAGTAAATGTATGCTAAGACCAAGTTGCTGCTTTGCAAATCTGATCAACTGAAGTTTCATTCTTAAAAGCCCACGAGAGGAGACTGAACCAGTAGAATGAGCTGTGAATCTCTAAAGCAGGACCTGACCCTACTCCAAATAAGGATTATAAGCCTGATGAATCAAAAGCTTAACCAAGATGCCAAGGAAATGGCAGAAGCTTTCTGACCTTTCCTAGAACCAAAAAAGACAACAAATATACTAGAAGTCTTCCTGAAATCTTAATAGCTTTCACATAATATTTCAGAGCTCTTACAACATCCAGAGAATGTAAGGATCTCTCCAAACAATTCATAGGATTAGGACACAAAGAGGGTACAACAATTTCCCATTTAATGTTGTTAGAATTCACAACCTTAGGTAGAAATTTAAATGAAGTCCGCAAAACTGCCTTATCCTGAAGGAAAATCAGAAAAGGAGACTAACAAAAAAGAGCAGGTATATTGGAAAGCAGAAGAGATAGCCAAAAGGGACAACACTTTCCAAGAAACTAGTTTAATGTCCAAGCAATGCATAGGCTCAAAATGAGGAGCCTCTAAAGCCTTCAAAACCAAATTAAGACTCCAAAGAGGAGAAATTGATTTAATGACAGGCTTGATACAGACCAAAGCCTGTACAAAACAGTTAATATCAGGAAGCTTAGCAATCTTTCTTTGAAACTAAACAGAAAGAGCAGAGATTTGTTAAGGAACTTGCAGACAAACCTTATCCAAACCATCCTGAATAAACTGCAAAATTCTAGGAATTCTAAAAGAATGCCAGGAGAATTTATGAGAAGAACACCATGAAATATGACTTCCAAACTTGATAATAAATCTTCCTAGAAACAGATTTACGAGCCTGTAACATAAAATGACTATGACTAAGCACTAGGCGTTCAATTTCAATACCTTCAAATTAATGATTTGATATCCTGATGGAAAAACGGACCTTGAGACAGAAAGTCTGGTCTTAAAAGAAGTGGCCAAGGTTGGCAACTGGACATCCGGACAAGATCTGCATACCAAAACCTGTGAGGCCATGCTGGAGCTACTAGAAACACAAATGATTGTTCCATGATGATCTTGGAGATCACTCTTGGAAGAAGAACTAGAGGCGGGAAGATATAAGCAGATTGGTAAAAACAAGTAACTGCTAACGCATCCACCAACTCCACCTGAGGTTCCCTGTACCTGGAAAGTTTCTTGTTTAGATGGGAAGCCATCATATCTATTTCTGGAATACCCCACATCTAAACAATCTGAAAAAACACATCTGGATGGAGAAACCACTCCCCAAATGTAAAGTCTGACGGCTGAGATAATCCACTTCCAAATTGTCTACAACTGGGATATGAACCACAGAAATTAGACAGGAGCTGGATTCTGCCCAAGAAAGTATCCGAGATAATTCTTTCATAGCTAGGGGACTGTGAGTCCCACCCTGATAATTGACATATGTCACAGTTGTGATATTGTCTGTCTGAAAACAAATGAGCTGTTCTCTCTTCAGTAGAAGCCAAACCTAAAGAGCCCTGAATAGTACGGAGTTCTAAAATATTGATTGGAAAACTCGCCTCCAAACCCCTTGTGCTGTCAGAGATCCCCAGACAGCCCCCCAACCTGAAAGACTTGCATCTGTTGTGATCACAGTCCAGGTTGGATGAACAAAAGAGGCCACCTGAACTATACAATGGTGATCTAACCACCAAGTCAGAGAGAACCAAACAATGGGATTTAAGGATATTAATTGTGATATCTTTGTATAATCCCTGCACCATTGATTCAGCATACAAATCTTAAGAGGTCTCATATGAAAACGAGCAAAAGGGATCGCGCCCGACGCTGCAGTCATGAGACCTAAAACCTTCATAAACATAGCCACTGAAGGCAACGATTGAGACTGAAGGTTTCGACAAACTGAAACTAATTTTATTCGTCTCTTGTCTGTTAGAGACAGAGTCATGGGCACTGAATCTATCTGGAAACTTACAAAGGTGACCCTTGTCTAAGGAATCAAGGAACTTTTCAGTAAATTGATCCTCCAACCATGTCTTTGAAGAAACAACACTAGTTGATTTGTGTGAGATTAAGACTAAACTAATACCAAGATATCATCCAAATAAGGAAACACCGCAATACCCTGTTCTCTGAATACAGAGAGTAGGGCACTGAGAACCTTTGAAAAAATTCTTGGAGCTGTCGCTTGGCCAAATAGAAGAGTGACAAATTGGTAAAGCTTGTCTAGAAAAGAGAATCTCAGAAACCGATAGAGGTCTGGATGAATCGGAATATAAAGATATGCATCCTGTAAGTCTATCGTGGACATATAATGACCTTGTTGAACAAAGGTGGAATACTCCTTGTAATCATCATTTTGAAAGTTGGCAATCTCAAAATTTTCAGATCCAGAACTGGCCTGAATGAAATGTCTTTCTTTGGGATAATGAATAGATTTGAATAAATCCCCAGACCCTTTTCCTGAAACGGAACTGGTATAATTACCCCTGAAAACTCTAGATCTGAAACACACTACAGAAAAACCTCAGCCTTCACTGGATTTACTGGGACGCTTGAGAGAAAAAATCTTCTCACAGGATGTCTTACTCTGAATCCTATTCGATACCCTTGAGAGACAATACTCTGAATCCATTGATTTTGGACAGAATCTGCCCAAATGTTTTGGAATAATTTTAATCTGCCCCCCCCCCCCCCACCAGCTGAGCTGAAATGAGGGCTGAACTTTCATGCAGACTCGGGGGCTGGCTTTGGTTTCTTAAATGGCTTGGATTTATTCCAACTTGAAGAAGGTTTCCAATTAGAACCAGATTCTTTGGGGGAAGGATTGGCTTTCTGTTCCTTATTCTGTCGAAAAGAACAAAAACGATTAGAAGCTTAACATTTACCCTTAGATCTTTAATCCTGAGGTAAAAAACTAATTTCTCCCCAGTGACAGTTGAAATAATTGAATCCAACTGAGAACCAAATAAATTGTTACCTTGGAAAGAAAGAGATAGTAATCTAGACTTAGATACCATGTCAGCATTACAATATTTGAGCCATAAAACTCTTCTGAAAAAAAAAAATAGCCAAAGACATAGATCTAACATCATATTTGATGATATAAAAAATGACATTACAGATAAAATGATTAGCATGTTGCAGCAAGCGAACAATGCTAGACAAATCAGGATCTGCTTCCTGTTGCGCTGTTTTCCAACCAAAATATTCATGCAGCTGCAACTCAGCCATAGAAATGGCAGGCCTGAGAAAATAGCCAGAATATAAATAAGCTTTCCTTAGATAGGATTCAAGTTTCCTATCTAAAGGGTCCTTAAAGGAAGTACTATCTTCCATAGGGATAGTAGTAGGTTTGGCAAGAGTAGAAATAACCCCATCAACTTTGGGGATTTTTTCCTAAAACTCCAATCTAACTGTTGGCAAAAGATACAACTTTTTAAACCTAGAAAAAGGAATAAAAGAAGTACCAAGCCTATTCCATTCATTTGAAATCGTATCAGAAATAGCATCAGGAACTGGGAAAACCTCTGGAGTAACCACAGGAGGTTTATAAACAGATTTTAAACATTTACTAGTTTTAGTATTAAGAGGACTAGTTTCCTCAATATCCAAACTAATCAACACTTCTTAACAAAGAACAAACATATTCCATTTAAAAGAGATAAGTAGATTTGTCAGTGTCAATATCTGAGTTAGGATCTTTTGAATCAGATAGATCTTCATCAGAGGAGGATAATTCAGTATGTTGTCGGTCATTTGAAATTTCATCAACTTTATGAGAAGTTTTAAAAGACCTTTTACATTTATTAGAAGGTGGAATAGCAGACAAAGCCTTCTGAATCACATCAGCAATACAATCTTTAATATTCACAGTGATATCATGTACATTAGATGTTGAAGGAAAAACAGGCATTGTACTAGTACTTATGGATACATTCTCTGCATGTAAAAGCTTATCATGACAACTATTACATACCACAGCTGGAAATATCATCTCCACAAAATAACAACAGATATACTTAGCTTTGGTAGAACTGTTATTAGACAACAGGGTTCCAACAGTAGTTTCTGAGACAGGATCAGATTGAGACAGCTTGCAAATGTAAGAGAAAAAAACAACATATAAAGCAAAATGATCAATTTCCTTATATGGCAGTTTCAGGAATGGGAAAAACTGCAAACAGCATAGCCCTCTGAGCATAGAAAAAAAGCAAGAGGCAAATAGGAAGTGGGATTTTAAATAAATTAATTATTTGGTGCCAAGTATGACGCACAATGCAAAATTAAATTTTTTGGCGCTAACAACATCCGGAAATGACGCAACTCGCATCATTGCAGACGCAACCTTGTGCAAAGGAAACCCAGCGTCAACTAAGATGACGGAATAAACATCAGCATTTTGTGACCTCGCGAGCCTTATTTTGCCAGCGAAAATTAATGAAAAAGCAGTCAATTTGAAAAAAGACTATACCCCAAGTAAGAAAAAATAACTTCCTAAATGTTTTCCAATTTTGAAATTGATAGTCTGCAAAAAGAAAACCATAGCTGAGAGTGTCTTAATTAATGAAAACATACTTACCGAAAGAGACCCATCCACATATAGCAGATAGCTAAACCAGTACTGAAACAGTTTCAGTAGAGGTAATTGAATATGAGAGTATATTGTCGATCTGAAAAGGGAGGTAGGAGATGAATCTCTACGACCGATAACAGAGAACCTTTGAAAACATTTCCCGTGAGGAAAACCATGAAATCAATAGCCGATACTCTCTTCACATCTCTCTGACATTCACTGTACTCTGAGAGGAAACGGGCTTCAAAATGCTGAGAAGCGCATATAACAGAAGAAAATCAAGCACAAACTTGTAAAACTGAATTGTGGGTGTGGTGAGGGGTGTATTTATAGGCATTTTGAGGTTTGGGAAACTTTGCCCCTCCTGGTAGGATTGTATATCCCATACGTCACTAGCTCATTGCCTCTTGCCAATTACATGAAAGAAATTACTACCGTGGGGTGGTTGAGTAGGTGTCGTCATAAAACTACCATGCTAGGTTGTTATATGTTGTTATTAGCAGCTTTCCATTGGTGGTTCTTGGATAGTGCTAGATGATGCTAAATCACACATTTGTGCGTCTGTCCTTTTTTTTTTTTTACATATCCTGTGTTCAATTTAGTGCAAAGTGAAAGGTAAAGGGGGTGAACTTTAAATAAGAAAATAAGCAATAAAAGGAAAATAATTACCCCAGTGTAGATCCTAGGGGTTTGCTAAGAATGCTATGTACCACTATTCACTACTCTAGCACACCCAAACCTCAAAGATGCAAACTGCTCTTGATTACCTGAAATGAGGGAGAAAGGGGACATTTTGCACCCCAAAATGTATGGTCTAAAGTACCCCAGATGCTCCATACCCCCACCAGTGCCACCTTCCACCCTTGATATGTAACATTTTGGAAACCTATGCTAGAACTCCCACTTGTTAAAGGGACGAGATAACCATATGCTAAAGTAATGCAGCATATTCTGTAAAAATCTGACTTAGAAAATATCACATGAAGATCTCTGTGTTAAAAAAGGAAGATATTTTATCTGAAAAAATCCTCAGTAGCCACACCTCCTTGTAGATGAATGTTAAGCATCCATTGCAGATGTTTTTCCCAGGAAGAGACTGTACATCTCCCATGTGCAGGCATAACCACTTTAATTCTCTCCACAGTTTAAGGAAGGTTACTATGAGATCTTGCAAGAGCATGGGGAAATTCCAAAAGATTTATGGTGAAACCACAAAATGGCAGTAAAGCAAAGTGTAAAATCAGCTCTGGTGACTGATGTTTGCTTTTTTCACCATGCACAAAAAATATAAAGAGTAACTGAGTGGTAACCTTGCTCAGAGCAGTTAATCTGGGGAGCCGGCCTTAGTTTTAAATGAAAAAAGAAACAGATATTCATCATAAAACGATTTCTTTGTCACAGTTTCATCAACAATAAATTAAATAAAATTTATGTTGAGTTACGTCCATTTAAGGTCTAAAAACATATTTTATGTAAGAACTTACCTGATAAATTCATTTCTTTCATATTGGCAAGAGTCCATGAGCTAGTGACGTATGGGATTTACATTACTACCAGGAGGGGCAAAGTTTCCCAAACCTCAAAATGCCTATAAATACACCCCTCACCACACCCACAATTCAGTTTACTGAATAACCAAGAAGTGGGGTGATAAGAAAGGAGCGAAAGCATCAAACAAGGAATTGGAATAATTGTGCTTTATACAAAAAAATCATAACCACCATAAAAAGGGTGGGCCTCATGGACTCTTGCCAATATGAAAGAAATGAATTTATCAGGTAAGTTCTTACATACATTTTGTTTTCTTTCATGTAATTGGCAAGAGTCCATGAGCTAGTGACGTATGGGATAGCAGATACCCAAGCAGTGGCGGCTGGTGAATTTTTGGGATGGGGGTGCACAAGACCCTGCCCCTATTGGAAAGCCACGCCCCTTTGGAAAAACACGCCCCTTTTTAAAAACACGCCCCTTTTAACAAGCCACACCCATTTAAAAGCCACACCCCTTTGTGAAAGTCACGCCCATCAAATGGCCCCACCCATTTGAACCAGCAGTGTTTTTGGTCATCGTCTTCTTGAAATATCCAGGCCCGGCCTGGGGGTAACTTCAACTGAAGTTTGTGACTGATTCCTCAACATTATTCTCAAGTATCTGCTGATATTGAGTGGAATCCATGAGACCCTCAACAATATTCCCAGTAGTACAGGTCTTTGGAGGTGGTCTGTGGGCTGTTTTTGACCGTTCTTATCATCCTTTGCCTATCCGATATTTTACTTGGCCTGCCACTTCTGGCCTTAACAAGAAATGTGCCTGTGGTCTTCCATATCCTCACCATGCTGACTATGTTCCTCACAGTGGACACTGACATCTTAAATCTATGCAATAGCTTTTTGTAGCCTTCCTCTAAACCATGATGTTGAACAATCTTTGTTTTTAGGTCATTTGAGAGTTGTTTTGTGGCCCCCATGTTGCCACTCTTCAGAGGAGAGTCATAGAGAACAACTTGCAATTGGCCACCTTAAAACCTTTTCTCATGATGATTGGATACACCTGTCCTGTCTATGAAGTTTAAGGCTTAATGGGCTCACCAAACCAATTTTGTCTTCCAATTAATCAGTGCTAGGTAGTTACAGGTATTCAAATCAACAAAATAACAAGGGTGCACAAATGTATGCACCTGTCTAATTTTGTTTTGATGCATATTGCACATTTTCTGTTAATCCAATAAACCTTATATCACTACTGAATTTTTACTGTGTCCTTCATTTATTTGATAGATCAAAATGAAATTACTGATCCAAACAGCCAATTATTTATAACTGAAAATCATGGAAATTGTCAGAGGTGCCTAAACTTTTGCATACAACTGTATATGATTTCATGCACTCAAACTGTATTAAAGTAATGAACTCAGATATGAAATATATTTTCATGAAATGTAACATAAATTATATATAAATACTATGCTCCAATACAGCTCACAGGCAGGATATCTAAAAAATATACAAAGGGAACATTTGTTAAAGTTTAAGCTTCAAAAGATTCTTTACTTCATCGCTTAATGAGATTAGATCTCTACAAACAAGATGACCATGTTACCTCTCTGGGGTGACAGAGAAACAATTCTGTACTTTACTTCAGATATGCTCAATCTTCAGGAAAGTAAGTAATTATCCCTTGTATGATATACAAATGATGAGACTAACAATACTTTTGAAGGTCTGAATCCACATATACGTCTGGAAAGGTTTTCTAGCTCAGAATCGATCCAAGCATATAGAAGACAAAATTTCATATGAAATGACTTGTACCTAATTTTCATATAGTTTTATTTACTCCTATACTTTATTAAGGAATGACTTCAAATATGGATTATATTTATATTAAAGTGGGATAATAAGGAAATATAAATAAATTAATCACTACAGAATTCTAATTAAATGAAATGTAATATCAGAATATGAAATGATTACTCAATTGATTTCAAATAGTTAATACTATAGTATAGCTGATTATTAGTATCATACTAACTAAGTATTAAATTACAATCCTTTTAAGTCTCCCAATATTTAATGAATCATCGCGTTCATCATGTCCTCAAAGTGAAAGCTCAAATGCGCCGGAAAATAGAATACAATTCATAATTTGGGAAAGAACATAACGATTTGTGGTTACTTGATGTTAGTGTTTTTTAACATTCAAACAATATGCACTGACAAGTTGTTGGCGAATATCAATCCTTCATAGCAAATTAAACTCTAATGGGGAGTATAAATGTGATTAGTAGCAATTATTTATATTTTTGGAGTTAAATGTGATAAATCGGCGACACCATAACTCACCCAACTTGAATCACCACTTTGTTTTTCAAACAGGAGACAATAAAAAGAAGATCCTGTTTGCAAAATGACTATTAAGTTAATCTCTTAAGATATTATCAGTAGGAAGTATATATATATACATATATATATATATATTTATATATTTATAATATTTAATATTATGACCATGTCTAATATTTAAATTAATATACAAGAATCCATACTCTTCAGTATACCCATGTCTAGTGTTAAAATATACATGCTCAGTTAAATTATATAATAACATATGTATTAACCAAATGATTAATCAAGATTCAAAGCTGCGAAATAATAAGTATCTTGAATGTACATTTATGAAAATATATTCCTGGATTTAAAGAACCTTCCACTTTATAGAGAAATAAAACCACATCTCAATTATTGTTGCCCTAGCCCCCAGTGTTCGATATTAGGCAATGCAGCCAAAGGCCGTGGCAACATTAAGATAAATACACCAACATTTTACTTTCTACAAAAGAAGATTATTTCTATTACACTAGTGCTTAATAATTAACTTCAAAGGTAAAGATTAAAACAGAATGTTGATAACTCAAGTACAATTTTTGTAAATTAAGTCAATCCGCCTGTCTTTTTTTGAGGCAAATAAATCAATAACATTTTCGGTGAATGTAGGCATGTCATTGATCAATTGTTTTTCAATTGTGAGCATGGCTAGAGCAGTCAGTCTTTCCTCAGTCATGGTGCTCCTTAGAAATGTCTTAACTCGTTTTAAAGTTGAGAAACATCTCTCAGCCTCAGCAGTTGTCACGGGAATAGTCGAAATAATTTGCAACAGTTTGTAGGTCTCCGAAAAAGTACTGTCCAAGTTATTTTCTATTACAAACTGTAGAAGACTGATGGCACCATTCATATTTCGGAAATCTGGTCTTCTGTAAATTACTCCTAGTTCCGTTTTCAGGCGATCTTTCTGTAATATGTCATAAACCGCTGATGTTTGTTCAAGAAGCTGATTTGGAAAATTCTTCTCGTAATCTGCAAATTTTTCAGCTTGGAGGAGAGAAACAGCCGAGTAGTGAGTTATAAAAGAAAATCTATCTTTTACTTGATTTGTGATAACATCGCATATCTCTTTAGCTGCCACAGTCCGAGCAATGTGAATATTTTCTCTCTTCCTTTTCCTTGATGATTCCTCTGTTTCTGATATCGTCATGATCACTGTGTCCATTCTTTTCCTTTCGTTTTCCATTGTCTGCTGGAAAGTGTTAACATGTTTTCGAATAAGTGCCGCGTCTGTTTGTGTTTTCTGAAGTTGGTTGTATAACACATCTACATGTGGCATAATATTGTGAAAAACTGAAAGCCAAAACACAAATACAGAGTCTTGTAACATACGCCGAATAGCCCCAGCTTGATTTATTGCTATTTCTTTTTTCGATGTTGACTCTATTTTTTCCATACATTCAATTAACTGTTCCCTGTTTTCAAACACTGTATTGACGGTTCGACTCTTGAAATTCCACCTGGTGGCTGAACCATGAGGTATCCTTCTTCTAACAGTTTCATCTAGAATAGCTATCCGTTGTGGCGAGTTACTAAAAAAGTTAGTAATGTCACTTAGGTTAGAAAAAAATACTCGAACTTGTTGATTCTGACTGCTTGCTTGGCTGACAATCAAATTGAGTTGATGTGCGTAGCAATGCACAAAATGTGCATTCTTGTAGGTACGTTTAATTATAGCCTGAACACCTGCATGCTGACCACTCATCACGCTTGCACCGTCGTAACTCTGGGATATCAATTTTTCGGGGTTGTCTATAACTTTTTCCAAAGTATTTTGGATACATGTAGCTATAGATTCTGCATCATGTCCAGCTGGATTAGTGAATTCCCAGAATCTCTCAACCGGTTGACCGTTACCTATAATGTATCGAAAAACAACAACCAATTGGAAGGCAGATGAAACATCAGTAGTTTCATCTGCTATCACTGCTACAAAACTTGCTTTTGAGATTTCCTTTTTTATTTGGTTCTGGCAAACAGTAAGCATACAGTCTAATAAATCGTTTTGAATTTCTTTTGACGTTCCTTTAAAAACAGTGGCACTAGCGAGATGTTCTTTTAGAGATGCATCAAGTTCTGCTGAGAAGTTTATAAGACCTCTGAAAATGCCTGGATTTAATGAATCCTCACGTTCGTCATGTCCTCGAAGTGCAAGTTCAAATGCGCCGCAAAATAAAATACAATTAATTATTTTCGAAAGAACATAACGATTTTTCGTTACTTGCTCATTATGTTTTTTAATATTTAAACGATATGCACTGTCAAGTTGTTGTCGAATATCAACCCTTCCTAGCAAATTAAACTCTAATGTGGAGTTTAAATGTGATTGTGAACAATTATGTTTATTTATTTTTTGATTTAAATGTGATAAATCAGCGACACCATAACTCACCCAGCTTGATTCACCACTTTGTTTTGCAAACAGGAGACAATAAAAACAAAAGAGTCTGTTAGATAATTCACAGCCACAAATCCATGGATATTTATCATATACCTCGGGTTTGAATTCTCTTTTGAAATCTCTAGTTTTACATTTTGTCACCTGGATAAGGTTAAGCCTAGGTGTTGGCCTGAGCATTTTAATTTCAATTTTTCTTTCCATGGGTAACGTTGAAAAATGTAATTGCTTTAGCTCAGACACACTGATTTTACTAAGTGCCATCTTAACTGTTAGTTTACACACAAAGAACAGTCCTTTGCTTTTATAAAATATATAACTTTAACTAGGTAAGTTGCCTTGCGGCTCTTATAAAATATATAACTTGTAGGTTAGTAGTTTTGCTGTTATAATATAGATATATATATATATATATATATATATATATATATATATATATATATATATAAAACTTTGAGACAAGTAGTTTTGCTGTTATAATATATATATAACCTTTAGACAAGTAGTATTGGTGTTATAAAATATAAAACTTGACTTAATAGGCAAGTAGTTTCGCGGTTGTTATCAAATATATAACTTGTAGGTAATTAGCTTTGCAGCTGTTATAAATTATACAACTTGTAGGTAAGTAGCTGTGAAGCTGTTATAAAATATATAATTGTTTTAAAAACTCTGAGACTCTCTGCAATCTGCTAATAATTCTAAACTAAAATAGTGTTTTTTTAACTAGTATAATTACAGCAGGCAGCAGCCGTGACAGCCGTCAACGGGCAAGGTCAATTACAGTCTAAAACTAGTAGGCAATTAGTTTTGCGTTTGTTCGAAAATATATAACTTGTAGGAGTGTAGGTAAGTAGCTGTGAAGCTGTTATAAAATATATAATTGTTTTAAAAACTCTGAGACTCTCTGCAATCTGCTAATAATTCTAAACTAAAATAGTGTTTTAACTAGTATAATTACAGCAGGCAGCAGCCGTGACAGCCGTCAACGGGCAAGGTCAACTACAGTCTAAAACTAGTAGGCAAGTAGTTTTGCGGTTGTTCTAAAATATATAACTTGTAGGACTGTAGGTAAGTAGCTGTGAAGCTGTTATAAAATATATAATTGTTTTAAAAACTCTGAGACTCTCTGCAATCTGCTAATAATTCTAAACTAAAATAGTGTTTTAACTAGTATAATTACAGCAGGCAGCAGCCGTGACAGCCGTCAACGGGCAAGGTCAACTACAGTCTAAAACTAGTAGGCAAGTAGTTTTGCGGTTGTTCTAAATTATATAACTTGTAGGAGTGTAGGTAAGTAGCTGTGAAGCTGTTATAAAATATATAATTGTTTTAAAAACTCTGAGACTCTCTGCAATCTGCTAATAATTCTAAACTAAAATAGTGTTTTAACTAGTATAATTAAAGCAGGCAGCAGCCGTGACAGCCGTCAACGGGCAAGGTCAACTACAGTCTAAAACTAGTAGGCAAGTAGTTTTGCGGTTGTTCTAAATTATATAACTTGTAGGAGTGTAGGTAAGTAGCTGTGAAGCTGTTATAAAATATATAATTGTTTTAAAAACTCTGAGACTCTCTGCAATCTGCTAATAATTCTAAACTAAAATAGTGTTTTAACTAGTATAATTACAGCAGGCAGCAGCCGTGACAGCCGTCAACGGGCAAGGTCAACTACAGTCTAAAACTAGTAGGCAAGTAGTTTTGCGGTTGTTCTAAAATATATAACTTGTAGGACTGTAGGTAAGTAGCTGTGAAGCTGTTATAAAATATATAATTGTTTTAAAAACTCTGAGACTCTCTGCAATCTGCTAATAATTCTAAACTAAAATAGTGTTTTAACTAGTATAATTACAGCAGGCAGCAGCCGTGACAGCCGTCAACGGGCAAGGTCAACTACAGTCTAAAACTAGTAGGCAAGTAGTTTTGCGGTTGTTCTAAATTATATAACTTGTAGGAGTGTAGGTAAGTAGCTGTGAAGCTGTTATAAAATATATAATTGTTTTAAAAACTCTGAGACTCTCTGCAATCTGCTAATAATTCTAAACTAAAATAGTGTTTTAACTAGTATAATTACAGCAGGCAGCAGCCGTGACAGCCGTCAACGGGCAAGGTCAACTACAGTCTAAAACTAGTAGGCAAGTAGTTTTGCGGTTGTTCTAAAATATATAACTTGTAGGACTGTAGGTAAGTAGCTGTGAAGCTGTTATAAAATATATAATTGTTTTAAAAACTCTGAGACTCTCTGCAATCTGCTAATAATTCTAAACTAAAATAGTGTTTTAACTAGTATAATTACAGCAGGCAGCAGCCGTGACAGCCGTCAACGGGCAAGGTCAACTACAGTCTAAAACTAGTAGGCAAGTAGTTTTGCGGTTGTTCTAAAATATATAACTTGTAGGACTGTAGGTAAGTACCTGTGAAGCTGTTATAAAATATATAATTGTTTTAAAAACTCTGAGACTCTCTGCAATCTGCTAATAATTCTAAACTAAAATAGTGTTTTTAACTTTTAACTAGTATAATTAATTTACAGCAGGCAGCAGCCGTGACAGCCGTCAACGGGCAAGGTCAAGTTAAACTACAGTCTAAAACTAGTAGGCAAGTAGTTTTGCGGTTGTTCTGAAATATATAACTTGAAAGACTGTAGGTAAGTAGCTGTGAAGCTGTTATAAAATATATAATTGTTTTAAAAACTCTGAGACTCTCTGCAATCTGCTAATAATTCTAAACTAAAATAGTGTTTTTAACTTTTAACTAGTATAATTAATTTACTGCAGGCAGCAGCCGTGACAGCCGTCAACGGGCAAGGTCAAGTTAAACTACAGTCTAAAACTAGTAGGCAAGTAGTTTTGCGGTTGTTCTGAAATATATAACTTGAAAGACTGTAGGTAAGTAGCTGTGAAGCTGTTATAAAATATATAATTGTTTTAAAAACTCTGAGACTCTCTGCAATCTGCTAATAATTCTAAACTAAAATAGTGTTTTTAACTTTTAACTAGTATAATTAATTTACTGCAGGCAGCAGCCGTGACAGCCGTCAACGGGCAAGGTCAAGTTAAACTACAGTCTAAAACTAGTAGGCAAGTAGTTTTGCGGTTGTTCTGAAATATATAACTTGAAAGACTGTAGGTAAGTAGCTGTGAAGCTGTTATAAAATATATAATTGTTTTAAAAACTCTGAGACTCTCTGCAATCTGCTAATAATTCTAAACTAAAATAGTGTTTTTAACTTTTAACTAGTATAATTAATTTACTGCAGGCAGCAGCCGTGACAGCCGTCAACGGGCAAGGTCAAGTTAAACTACAGTCTAAAACTAGTAGGCAAGTAGTTTTGCGGTTGTTCTGAAATATATAACTTGAAAGACTGTAGGTAAGTCGCTGTGAAGCTGTTATAAAATATATAATTGTTTTAAAAACTCTGAGACTCTCTGCAATCTGCTAATAATTCTAAACTAAAATAGTGTTTTTTTAACTAGTATAATTACAACGGGCAAGGTCAACTACGGTCTAAAACTAGTAAGAGTTTTGTGGTTGTTCTCAAATATATAATTATATATAATAACTTGTGGTAATATAACTAATATAATTAAAATTTATATTTAATTGTACAGTTATGTTAATATAGCAGCACAGCACAGGCAGCAGTTAACTGCTTTTTAGAGAAAAATAAACTTTTAAATTTTTTGGCAAAACTTGCAATTTGCTAATTAATAAAAAGTAAACTGACACTGTCTGACAGACTCACTCACTCTGTCTGACAAAATTATCAGGGGACAGGGCCCCAGCCCAGGCAAGAACTCAACTAACTAAGATAGAAGCCTCTCTCAGAAAATTTAATTATAATTAATAATTATTCAGCAGGTTTTTTTAAAAACAATTCTGCCCAACTCCAAGACAAGTACAAGCAACTAAGTCAGTTAATGTTGTTTTTGTTGGCTGCTCCGGCTCAGTCAGCCTCCACTCCCTGCTCTGACCCTCTCTAGTAGTAGTAGGCAAGCCGGCTCTAGCTCTTCTAAATATATATTACACAGACTCAGGCTCAGACACAAAGTCAGTGCTAACACTGCTAATGCAAATGCTTATGCGTTTTAAAACTTGTTTTAGACAAGTTCAACAGAGACTGTCACAGTTGAGCTCAGTCACTCCTCTCCTCTCAACAGCAAACGCAGCAATGAATTTTTCGCGCCGTTGATGCGGGGGAGGAGGCTGAGCCATGGTGACGTAACGGCATCGTCGCGTGCAGCCTATCAGCGAGCTGCAAGTTGCAACAAGTGCCACAGGCTGAACTACTGAGGAACTGACAGTCGGAACATGTCCCTCCCCACTCTCGCCGTGATGACGTATACGGCATCGTGGCGTGCAGCCTATCAGAACACAGGCTGAACATGTCCCTCCCCACTTTCGCACAGTTCAGTGTGTGCGATCAGGGATTGATATAGAAGCATTTGAGGCTGGCCCAGATGCCTGCAGTGAACACATAGACATCACTGACAGGCATCATAGGGCTCTAACCGCACGTGCGATAGAAATAAAAAAAACACACACAACATTTTTTTGGGCTTATATTTTAAAGAATACATGATAAGAAATAGATTTTTGGGGGTTAAAAATAAAATATAATTTTGCCAATAGGAGGCTATTGGAAAAATTATATTTTATGATTTTTTTGGAAGTTAAAAAAAAATATATATATAATTTTTCCAATAGGGGGCTATTGGAAAAATTATATTTTATTCCCATATTTTTTTTTTCTCTCAACATCTGACAGGGAGGCACGTGCGGGAGTGCACACATGGAGGAGCCTCCACTGTACCCAAGATGTGGAACTTCCACGCAAGAGTCACTAGAGAGGGAGGGATTAAATAAAGACAGCCAATTCCGCTGAAAAAATAATCCACAACCCAAATCAAAAAGTTTTGATCTTAAAATGAAAAAAACTGAAATTATAAGCAGAAGAATTAAACTGAAACAGCTGCCTGAAGTACTTTTCTACCAAAAACTGCTTCAGAAGAAGAAAAAACATCAAAATGGTAGAATTTAGTAAAAGTATGCAAAGAAGACCAAGTTGCTGCTTTGCAAATCTGATCAACAGAAGCTTCATTCTTAAAAGCCCAGGAAGTATAAACTGACCTAGTAGAATGAGCCGTAATCCTTTGAGGCGGGGATTTAACTGACTCCACATAAGTAAGATGAATCAAAGACTTTAACCAAGATGCCAAAGAAATGGCAGAAGCCTTCTGACCTTTCCTAGAACCAGATAAGACAACAAATAGAATAGATGTCTTCCTGAAATCTTTAGTAGCTTCAACATAATATTTCAAAGCTCTAACTACATCCAAAGAATGTAAAGATCTCTCCAGAGAATTCTTAGGATTAGGACACAAGGAAGGGACAACAATTTCTCTACTAATGTTGTTAGAATTCACAACTTTAGGTAAAAAATTAAATGAAGTCCACAACACCGCCTTATCCTGATGAAAAATCAGAAAAGGAGATTCACAAGAAAGAGCAGATAACTCAGAAACTCTTCTAGCAGAAGAGATGGCCAAAAGGAATAAAACTTTCCAAGAAAGTAATTTAATATCCAGAGAATGCATAGGTTCAAATGGAGGAGTCTGTAAAGCCCTCAGAACCAAATTAAGACTCCAAGGAGGAGAAATTGACTTAATGACAGGCTTAATACGAACCAAAGCCTGTACAAAACAATGAATATCAGGATGATTAGAAATCTTTCTGTGAAAAAGTACAGAAAGAGCAGAGATTTGTCCTTTCAAGGAACTTGCAGACAAACCTTTTTCCAAACCATCCTGAAGAAACTGTAAAATTCTAGGAATTCTAAAAGAATGCCAAGAGAATTTATGAGAACACCAAGAAATGTAAGTCTTCCAAACACGGTAATAGATCTTTCTAGACACAGATTTACGAGCCTGTAACATAGTATTAATCACTAAATCAGAGAAACCTCTATGACTAAGTATTAAGCGTTCAATTTCCATACCTTCAAATTTAATGATTTGAGATCCTGATGGAAAAATGGGCCTTGAGATAGAAGGTCTGGCCTTAACGGAAGTATCCAAGGTTGGCAACGAGATCCGCATACCAAAACCTGTGTGGCCATGCTGAAGGCACCAGCAGTACAAACGAACACTCCATTAGGATTTTGGAAATCACTTTTGGAAGAAGAACTAGAGGCGTTGATAATTCCAAGGAAGTGACATCGCGTCCACCGCTTCCGCCTGAGGATCCCTGGATCTGGACAGATACCTGGGAAGTTTCTTGTTTAGATGAGAGGCCATCAGATCTATTTCTGGAAGTCCCCAGATTTGAACAATCTGAAGAAATACCTCTGGGTGAAGAGACCATTCGCCTGGATGTAACGTCTACCGACTGAGATAATCCCCTTCCCAATTGTCTATACCTGGGATGTGAACCGCAGAAATTAGACAGGAGCTGGATTCCGCCCATACAAGTATCCGAGATACTTCTTTCATAGCCTGAGGACTGTGAGTCCCCCCTTGATGATTGACATATGCCACGGTTGTGACATTGTCTGTCTGAAAACAAATAAACTATTTTCTCTTCAGAAGAGGCCAGAACCGAAGAGCTCTGAAAATTGCACAGAGTTCCAAAATGTTGATTGGTAATCTCGCCTCCTGAGATTCCCAAACCCCCTGCGCTGTCAGAGATCCCCATACAGCTCCCCAACCTGAAAGACTCGCATCTGTTGAGATCACAGTCCAGGTTGGGCGAACAAAAGAGTCCCCTTGAATTAAACGATGGTGATCCAACCACCAAGTCAGAGAAGATCGAACATTGGGATTTAAGGATATTAATTGTGATATCTTTGTATAATCCCTGCACCATTGGTTCAGCATACAAAGCTGGAGAGGTCTCATGTGAAAATGAGCAAAAGGGATCGCGTCCGATGCAGCAGTCATGAGACCTAGAATTTCCATGCACAAAGCTACCGAAGGGAATGATTGAGACTGAAGGTTTCGACAAGCTGAAACCAATTTCAGACATCTCTTTTCTGTTAGAGACAAAGTCATGGACACTGAATCTATTTGGAAACCCAAAAAGGTTACCCTTGTCTGAGGAATCAAGGAACTCTTTGGTAAATTGATCCTCCAACCATGTCTTTGAAGAAACAACACAAGTTGATTCGTATGAGATTCTGCAGAATGTAAAGATTGAGCAAGTACCAAGATATCGTCCAAATAAGGAAATACCGCAATACCCTGTTCTCTGATTACAGAGAGAAGGGCACCGAGAACCTTTGAGAAGATCCTTGGAGCTGTTGCTAGGCCAAACGGAAGAGCAACAAACTGGTAATGCTTGTCTAGAAAAGAGAATCTCAGAAACTGATAGTGATCTGGATGGATAGGAATATGAAGATATGCATCCTGTAAGTCTATTGTAGACATATAATGCCCTTGCTGAACAAAAGGCAGAACTGGTCTGAGGGAATTCTCCTTCTTTGGTACAATGAACAGATTTGAGTAAAACCCCAGACCCCGTTCAAGAACTGGAACTGGCACAATTACCCTAGCCGACTCTAGGTCTGAAACACATTTCAGAAATGCCTGAGCCTTTACTGGGTTTACTGGAGAGAAACAATCTTCTCCCAGGCGGTCTTACCTTGAAACCTATTCTGTACCCTTGTGAAACAATGTTCTGAATCCAAAGACTTTGAATCGAATTGATCCAAACATCTTTGAAAAATTGTAACCTGCCCCCTACCAGCTGTGCTGGAATGAGGGCCGTACCTTCATGCGAATTTGGGAGCTGGTTTTGACTTTCTAAAAGGCTTGGATTTATTCCAGACTGGAGAAGGTTTCCAAATGGAAACTGTTCCTTTAGGGGAAAGGTCAGGCTTTTGTTCCTTATTCTGACGAAAGGAACGAAAATTTTAGATTTTTTTGTCCTGAGGCAAAAATGCTCCCTTCCCCCCAGTAACAGTTGAAATTATTGAATCCAACTGAGACCCAAATAATTTATTACCTTGGAAAGAAAGAGAAAGCAATGGTGACTTAGAAGTCATATCTACATTCCAAGACTTAAGCCATAAAGCTCTTCTAGCTAAAATAGCTAAAGACATATACCTGACATCAATTCTAATAATATCGAAAATGGCATCACAAACAAAGTTATTAGCATGTTGAAGAAGTTAAACAATGCTATAAGCATTATGGTCTGACACTTGTTGCGCTAAAGCCTCCAACCAGAAGGTGGAAGCTGCAGCAACATCAGCCAAAGAAATAGCAGGTCTAAGAAGATTACCTGAACATAAATAAGCCTTCCTTAGAAAGGATTCAAGCTTCCTATCTAAAGGATCCTTAAAAGAAGTACTATCTGCCGTAGGAATAGTAGTACGTTTAGCAAGAGTAGAGATAGCCCCATCAACTTTGGGGATTTTTTCCCAAAACTCTAATCTATCTGATGGCAAAGGGTAAAATTTCTTAAACCTTGGAGAAGGAGTAAATTAAGTACCCAGACTATTCCATTCCCTAGAAATTACCTCTGAAATAGCATCAGGAACTGGAAAAACTTCTGGAATAACTACATATGGTTTAAAAACTGAATTTAAACGCTTATTAGTTTTAATATCAAGAGGACTAGACTCCTTCATATCTAATGCAATCAACACTTCTTTAAGTAAAGAACAAATAAACTCCATCTTAAACAAATATGAAGATTTATCAGTGTCAATATTGGAGGCAGAATCTTCTGAACCAGATAGATCTTCATCAGAAATAGATAAGTCAGAATGATGGCGGTCATTTAAAAATTCATCTGAAATATGAGAAGTTTTAAAAGACCTCTTACGTTTACTAGAAGGAGGAATAACAGACAGAGCCTTCCGAATAGAATTAGAAACAAATTCTTTAACATTAACAGGAACAACCTAAACATTAGATGTTGAAGGAACAACAACAGCTAATGGATTATTACTAATGGAAATATTATCTGCGTTTGATAGTTTATCATGACAACTAACACAAACTACAGCCGGAGGAACAGTTACCAAAAGTTTACAACAAATGCACTTAGCTTTGGTTCAACCGACATCAGGCAGCGTCTTTCCAGAAGTAGATTCTGATCCAGGGTCAGGTAGTGACATCTTGCAATATGTAATAGAAAAAAAATATAATTCATATGCATTTTCCCAAAAAAATGAAACTGACAGTCTGAAAGAAGGAATACTGATTATCCTGAATCATAGCAAATATAAGTTTAACACTTATATTTAGAACTTTACATATAAAGTGCCCAACCATAGCTTAGAGTGTCATGAATAAAATAAGACTTACTTACCCTAAGACACTCATCTACATATAGTAGATAGCCAAACCAGTACTGAAACGAGAATCAGTAGAGGTAATGGTATATAAGAGTATATCGTCGATCTGAAAAGGGAGGTAGGAGAAGAAATCTCTATGACAAAAAACAGAGAACCTATGAAATAGATCCCCTAGAGGAAGACCATGGTATTCAAATAGGCAATACTCTCTTCACATCCCTCTGACATTCACTGCACTCTGAGAGGAAAACCGGGCTTCAGCCTGCTGCGAAGCGCATATCAACGTAGAAATCTAGCACAAACTTACTTCACCACCTCCATGGGAGGCAAAGTTTGTAAAACTGAATTGTGGGTTTGGTGAGGGGTGTATTTATAGGCATTTTGAGGTTTGGGAAACATCACTAGCTCATGGACTCTTGCCAATTACATGAAAGAAATATCTAGTTTCTATCTTTATCACAAGCAAATCTACTAAACTATCTCTTTAACAGTATGGCTTATTTGTGATAATGTAGCAAAAATGGAGCGGGTATATAAAGAAAAAATAAACTGTTACAATTTATTTATTTATTTTAATACCAGAAACATTAACGCATAGATTTAGAGTTTTGCGGCCGAAGGGGTGCGATAGCTACACGTCTTTTTTTTCTAGCGCTGCTTCTAAACAACGCTGGTATTTAGAGTTCTCTGAAGGGCTGCGTTAGGCTCCAAAAGGGGAGCTTAAAGGCATATTTACCGCCATTTCAACTCTCAATACCAGCGTTGCTTATGGTAGCCGCTAGCTGGAAAAACGTGCTCGTGCACGATTCCCCCATAGGAAACAATGGGGCAGTTTGGGCTGAAAAAAAACCTAACACCTTCAAAAAAGCAGCGTTCAGCTCCTAACGCAGCCCCATTGTTTCCTATGGGGAAACACTTTCTAAGTCTGCACCTAACACCCTAACATGAACCCCGAGTCTAAACACCCCTAACCTTACAGTTATTAACCCTAATCTGCAGCTCCGGGCACCGCCGCAACCTACATTATACCTATGTACCCCTAATCTGCTGCTCCTAACATCGCCGACACCTACATAATATTTATTAACCCCTAATCTGCCTCCCCCAACGTCGCTGCTACCTAACTACACTTATTAACCCCTAATCTGCCAACCGGACCTCGCCACCACTATAATAAATGTATTAACCCCTAAACCGCCGCACTCCCGCCTTGCAAATCCTATAATAAATAGTATTAATCCCTAATCTGCCCTCCCCAATGTCGCCACCACCTAACTTCAAGTATTAACCCCTAATCTGGTGACCGGACCTTGCCGCTACTCTAATAAATGTATTAACCCCTAAAGCTAAGTCTAACCCTAACACCCCCCTAAGTTAAATATAATTTTAATCTAACAAAATACATTAAATCTTATTAACTAAAGTATTCGTATTTAAAACTAAATACTTACCTGTAAAATAAACCCTAATATAGCTACAATATAATGAATAATTATATTTTAGCTATTTTAGGGTTTATTTTTATTTTACAGTCAACTTTGTATTTATTTTAACTAGGTACAATAGCTATTAAATAGTTATTTACTATTTAATAGCTACCTAGTTAAAATAATTACAAAATTACCTGTAAAATAAATCCTAACCTAAGTTACAATTAAACCTAACACTACACTATCAATAAATTAATTAAATAAATTACCTACAATTACATACAATTAAATAAACTAAACTAAACTAAATTACAAAAAAAGAAACCCACTAAATTACAAAAAATAAAGCCCCCCAAATTAATAAAGGTCCCTACCCTATTCTAAATTAAAAAGTAACCAGCTCTTTTACCAGCCCTTAAAAGAGCTTTTTGCGGGGCATGCCCCAAAGTAATCAGCTCTTTTGCCTTTAAAAAAAATACAACCCCCCCAACATTAAAACCCACCACCCACATACCCCTACTCTAACCCAAACCCCCCTTAAATAAACCTAACACTACCCCCCTGAAGATCACCCTACCTTGAGCCGTGTTCACCCAGCCGGTCACCGATGGACCAAAAGAGGAGAAGAGGACATCCAGACCGGCAGACATCTTCATCCAAGCGGCATCTTCTATCTTCATCCATCCGACGAGGAGCGGCTCCATCTTCAAGACCTCCGGCGCGGAACATCCTTCTTCCCCGACGACTAGACGACGAATGAAGGTTCCTTTAAATGACGTCATCCAAGATGGCGTCCCTCGAATTCTGATTGGCTGATAGGATTCTATCAGCCAATCGGAATTAAGGAAGGAAAAATCTGATTGGCTGATTGAATCAGCCAATCAGATTCAAGTTCAATCCGATTGGCTGATCCAATCAGATTGAGCTCGCATTCTATTGGCTGATGACGTCATTTAAAGGAACCGTCATTCGTCCTCGGGGAAGAAGGATGTTCCGCGCCGGAGGTCTTGAAGATGGAGCCGCTCCTCATCGGATGGATGAAGATAGAAGATGCCTCTTGGATGAAGATGTCTGCCGGTCCGGATGTCCTCTTCTGCCCGGATAGGATGAAGACTTCTGCCGCTCCATCGGTGCCTGGCTGGGTGAACACGGCTCAAGGTAGGGTGATCTTCAGGGGGGTAGTGTTAGGTTTATTTAAGGGGTGTTTGGGTTAGAGTAGGGGTATGTGGGTGGTGGGTTTTAATGTTGGGGGGGGGGTTGTATTTTTTTTAAAGGCAAAAGAGCTGATTACTTTGGGGCATGCCCCGCAAAAAGCCCTTTTAAGGGCTGGTAAAAGAGCTGGTTACTTTTTAACTTAGAATAGGGTAGGGACCTTTATTATTTTTGGGGGCTTTTTTATTTTATTAGGGGGCTTAGAGTAGGTGTAATTAGCCTAATAGTCTTGTAATCTTTTTTATTTTTTGTAATTTAGTGTTTTGTTTTTTTTGTAATTTAGTTTAGTTTATTTAATTGTATGTAATTGTAGGTAATTTATTTAATTAATTTATTGATAGTGTAGTGTTAGGTTTAATTGTAACTTAGGTTAGGAATTATTTTACAGGTAATTTTGTAATTATTTTAACTAGGTAGCAATTAAATAGTAAATAACTATTTAATAGCTATTGTACCTAGTTAAAATAAATACAAAGTTGCCTGTAAAATAAATATAAATCCTAAAATAGCTACAATATAATTATTTGTTATATTGTAGCTATATTAGGGTTTATTTTACAGGTAAGTATTTAGTTTTAAATAGGAATACTTTAGTTAATAGGATTTAATTTATTTTGTAAGATTAAAATTATATTTAACTTAGGGGGGTGTTAGGGTTAGACTTAGCTTTAGGGGTTAATGCATTTATTAGAGTAGCGGCGAGGTCCGGTTGGCAGATTAGGGGTTAATACTTTAAGTTAGGTGGCGGCGACGTTGGGGAGGGCAGATTAGGGGTTAATACTATTTATTATAGGGTTTGCGAGGCGGGAGTGCAGCGGTTTAGGGGTTAATAACTTTATTAGAGTATCGGCGAGGTCCGGTCGGCAGATTAGGGGTTAATAAGTGTAGTTAGGTAGCAGCGACGTTGGGGGGGGGGCAGATTAGGGGTTAATAAATATTATGTAGGTGTCGGCGATGTTAGGGGCAGCAGATTAGGGGTTCATAGGGATAATGTAAGTGGCGGTGGTGTGCAGTCGGCAGATTAGGGGTTTAAAAAATGTTATTATAGTGGCGGCGATGAGGGGGGACCTCAGTTTAGGGGTACATAGGTAGTTTATGGGTGTTAGTGTACTTTAGAGCACAGTAGTTAAGAGCTTTATAAACCGGCGTTAGCCCAGAAAGCTCTTAACTACTGACTTTTTTTTGCGGCTGGAGTCTTGTCGGTAGAGGGTCTACTGCTCACTTCAGCCAAGACTCTAAATACCGGCATTAGGAAGATCCCATTGAAAAGATAGGATACGCAATTGGCGTAAGGGGATCTGCGGTATGGAAAAGTCGTGGCTTCAAAGTGAGCGTTAGACCTTTACCTACACAACTCTAAATACGAGCGGGCAGCCAAAAGCAGCGTTAGGACCCCTTAACGCTGCTTTTGATGGCTACCGCAGAACTCTAAATCTAGGCGTATGTGATTTACATAATAAGCCATTCCTGGACTTCTAGTCAGGGGCTTATTAAGGGTTTGTCAAGTCACTTGTACTTATCTTACTTGACTTCTCTGCTGCCTTTGACACAGTTGGCCACCCTCTCCTTCTACAGACCCTTAGCTCTTTTGGCCTCTGTAATACTCCTCTTTCTTGGATTCACTCATCTTTCTAACAGGTCTTTTCCTATGTCATTTGATGGCGACTCCTCCTCTCCAATGCCTTTGTCTGTTGGAGTACCTCAAGGATCTATTCTGGGTCCTCTACTCTTCTCCATTTATACTCCTTCACTGGGTAAACATATCAACAGTTATGGCTTCAAATATCACCTCTATGCTGATGACAGCCAGATCTACCTCTCCACCCCTGCTCTCTTTCCCTCTGTCCTTTCTCATGTCAGCGACTGCTTATCTGGTATTTCTTCCTGGATGGCCTCTCACCACCTAAAGATCCAAGACTTTCACCACCTAAAGATCCAAGACTGAACTCCTTCTAATCCCCCCCTCAAGTCCGCTGCCTCGGAGTTACACTTGACTTAAATCTATCCTTCGTCCCCCACATCCAATCGCTTTCTTCATCCTGACACAACCACCTACACAATATTTCCAAGATTTGCCCTTTTCTGAGCGCTAACACCACAAAGCAAATAATCCTCTCCCTTGTTATTTCCTGACTTGACTACTGCAATAACCTACTTACTGGCCTTCTTCTTTCCCGCCTCTCCCCCTTCATCCCATCCTTAATGTCTCTGCTAGGATGATCCACCTTTCCCGTCACTCTGTATCTGCTGCACCTCTCTGCAAGTCCCCACTACCTATCCTCTCTAATCAACAAGTGCGCTCCAGCCTGCCCACTAAGATACAACAATGACCTGCTCCTTGCGTCTTCGACTATCACCTCTTCCCATGCTAGACTGCAGAACTTCTGTCGTGTAGCACCTACCCTCTGGAAAACTCTCCCTCAAGCTGTCAGGCTTTGCCCTAATCTTTCTTCCTTTAAATGCTCCCTGAAGACTTTTTTGTTCAGAGAAGCCTACTACCCAGTTCAGTAATAAATTCATTTCAATTACCTTACATTTCCCTCATAGAACTGTTCATTAATATCTTTCTCAATCTTGCAGTCCTCACCTCCTGTTTCTCAACCTCCTACCCTTCTAGATTGTAAGTTCCCACAGGAATAAGGCCCTCAATTCCTCCTGTATGTGTTTGTAAAATGTTGTCTGGTCTCTTACAAGTTTAATATCATTGTTTTATTTAAATTAATTGTACCCATTCTATCATTCATTCTATCAGCCAATCGGAATTGAAGGGATGCCATCTTGTATGACGTCACTTAAAGGAACCTTCATTCTTCAGTCGCAGTCAGATGGAAGAGGATGCTCTGCGTCGGATGTCTTCAAGATGGACCCGCTCCGCTCCGGATGGAAGAAGATAGAAGATGCCGCCTGAATGAAGACTTCTGCCAGTCTGGATGTCCTCTTCTGGCCGGATCGGATGAAGACTTCTGCCCCTCTAGAGGTCCACTTGTGCCCGGCTGGGTGAAGAAGGCTCAAGGTAGGTTGATCTTCAAGGGGGTAGTGCTAGGTTTTTTTAAGGGGGGATTGGGTGGGTTTTAGAGTAGGATTGGGTGTGTGGGTGGTGGGTTTTAATGTTGGGGGGTATTGTATTTTTTTTACAGGTAAAAGAGCTTATTACTTTGGGGCAATGCCCCGCAAAAGGCCTTTTTAAGGGCTATTTGTAATTTAGTATATGGTAGGGAATTTTTTTTTTATTTTTTTTTATTGTATTAGGGGGATTAGATTAGGTGTAATTAGTTTAAAAAAATTGTAATTCTTTTTTTATTTTCTGTAATTTAGTGTTTGTTTGTTTTTGTACTTTAGTTTATTTAATTTAATTGTAGTTAATTGTAGGTAATTTATGTAATTAATTTAATGATAGTGTAATGTTAGGTGTAATTGTAACTTAGGTAAGGATTTATTTTACAGGTAAATTTGTACTTATTTTAACTAGGATGTTATTAAATAGTTAATAACTATTTAATAACTATTTTACCTAGTTAAAATAAATACAAAGTTGCCTGTAAAATAAATATAAATCCTAAACTAGCTACAATGTAACTATTAGTTATATTGTAGCTATATTAGGGTTTATTTTATAGGTAAGTATTTAGTTTTAAATAGGATTAATTTATTTAATGATAGTAAATTTAGTTTGTTTAATTTAAATTATATTTAAGTTAGGGGGGTGTTAGGGTTAGACTTAGGTTTAGGGGTTAATAACTTTATTATAGTAGCGGCGACGTTGGGGGCGGGAGATAAGTGTTTGCGAGGCAAGAGTGCGGCGGTTTAGGGGTTAATATATTTATTACCGTGGCGGCGATATCCGGTCAGCAGATTAGGGGTTAAACATTTTAGTTAAGTGTTTGTGATGTGGGGGGCCTCGGTTTAGGGGTTAATAGGTAGTTTATGGGTGTTAGTGTACTTTTTAGCACTTTAGTTAAGAGTTATATGTTACGGCGTTAGCCCATAAAACTCTTAACTACTGACTTTTAAATGTGGTAGGAGTCTGGACAGGAGAGGGTCTACCGCTCACTTCTTCCAGCAATCTTAATACCGGCGTTAGGAAAATCCCATTAAAAAGATAGGATACGCAATTGACGTAAGGGGATTTGCGGTATGCGAAAATCACGGAAAAAAAGTGAGCGGTACACCTGTACCTGCCAGACTCGTAATACCAGCGGGCTTTAAAAAGCAGTGTTGGGACCCCTCAACGCTGCTTTTTAAGGCTAACGCAAGATTTGTAATCTAGCCGTATATGACTAGATAGGATGAAAGAAAAGATTTTGTCTTTATTTTTATTGGAAGTATGTTTTGTCCAGAACAAAATTTTTGTCTCGCACATGTCTAATAAATATTTACTGTATCTGTTGTCTACAAACATTAAAATACAAGGAATACCACACATAACTATCTATAATCCAATACTTTTTCAAATATTTGATTGTCTTTGTTTACCCTTCTGAGGTAATCTTCAGTGTTTTATTTATGAATACATTTTATTTACTTTTGACTTGTTTTATTTTCTTCAAAACGATGAGTCACCTAGCCCTATCACTTACAACATATTTAACAAAGCTTAAATAATTTTGTAGTTAATCATTTATTAACTCTGAGCTCTAAAACCTTTGTCAGTTCAGAAGCAAAATATTGTAGTGAAAGAAAACAATTCTGGCCATGATATGCTAAGATTATTAAATATGCGAAAATAGAAGTAAAAAAATATAGGCCCTTTAAGACTATCAAGAAAATAAGCATTTTATGGTTTTGCACTCTATCGTCACAAAAATATTGCATTTACATATTTTTAAGTTTTAATTAAAGGGACTTAAATTGGCAATAATAATAAAATGCTCTCATTTTTTTAGTGCTCTATTCCTTGGAGATAACTGTTTTAAACCACCACAAAGGGTTAAAGTCAGCTCTAAACTGATAATGCACTACTGGCACGTAGATGAAAATGATCTCTGAGAAAATCAAGGTTGCATATGTGCGTAGCCTCCCATCACTAGATTGACATGGGCTAGAGAAAATGTATCCACTTGTAGTACACAATGGCTACAAACAGCAAAGGTTTATTAATCAGGTTCAGTCACTTTGATTAAGTTCACATGCGTCATTGAAAAACATTTATAAAATCTTGGGCAGTTTGCATTCCTTAAGAACAAGAACTGGACATCACTAGACTACAACATGTTCGACAACTCTCATCTGGAGACGTATATTCCTGGTAGAGATCTTTATTTTAAAAACGGTGTGACTATCTCCCATGATGATTTATTATTATTACATTTGGTAACAGACTTGTTTATGCCAATCATTGTATGATAAGCATTCTTGCTATTATCTTTTGAGGCACATCATTAATATTCTGGTGTAATTTATTTCTAGTAAAATTATTTTTTGGCTGTTTGCTGTATGTGATTGGAAACTATGAAAGATGCTGCAAAGTTGAATAATTATGGCTAACCTTGTTTAAGTGGGTCATATTTTGGTGCATCTTTTGATTTATGATGTCACTAGATGTTCAAAAATTTGGTGGTTCTACAATTAGAAGGAGATCAGCATCACTGTGATTTGATATTGAGAGGTTTCATATGTATGTCAGAATATCTGTATGGGGAAGGTCTTGCATGTAGAACACCTTTTGTGAGTTTTCTAGTTTAACAACTCTTAGTTTCTTTCATCAGAACTGAATTTCCTTATTTTCAATTAGACGGTGGCCTACATGGGGGCAATGGAAGACCCATATATATTACTGGCTCTGTAGCAAAATATTGGGTAGGTCCTAGAGACTATATAGATTTAGGGCCCTATAGTCGAAAGCACTGCTCTCTAGTGAGATTATTGATCAGAAGTCCTGAGAAGTCTCTTAAACAATTTTTGAAAGGCAATTTTGTGTGATTCTTCTCCATGCTGGCAAATTTGGAACATCAGGCCCATAGAGAAACTGAAAAAAATATACTATTTGATGACAATTTTAAAAGAAGATACTGACTCTTTTATGTGTATAATATGGTAAAGGGCTGCACTCTCAAAGTGGACTATATACACAACCCATGCTCCCGGGCAGCACTCTCAGAATAAACTGGTTGCATTTCACACAGCATTAAAAGATCTCACGGGGTAAATTGGGAGTGCATCCAGTGACACAGGCACCTATCCCTAGAGCAAACCCCACAAGGGCTCTACCACAGATTAAAAAAAAGCAACATAAACTAGCTGGTATTAACTCATATAAAAGAAGCTGCAATTACTAAAAGCATAAAATGGAAGATTATTTACAGCTATTGACCAAGAGATGAAAAGGTCAAGTTTATCTCCATGGCTCTTCCTGTACCTGGGCCCAAACTCCAGCCTTCTTTGCTGGCTCTGAATAAAGTATTCCTACCTGCACCAGTAAGGGCTGCTCTAGTTAGGTTTCTAGAATAATACATAGAAAACATGACAAAGGTCTCACTCTCAGGGTGGACTGGGTACTTGTTTAATGTATGATAAATGTTGTTCAATGTTTGATGTCTGATACTAGACCTGACATCTTATGTATGTCTCCTAACTCCTGTCTGATTTTTGACATCTGACTCCTGATACATGACCCCTGATGCCTGACTTCTCACACCTGATGTCTGATGCCTGACTTCTTACACTTGATGTATGATGCCTGACTCCTTACACCTGATACCTGACTCCTGATACGTTATGTGCTATGCCTGACATTTGATTTATGAGGTAGCATGACATTTGGAAACAGGGAGCATAGAGTTTCAATTGATGGCTGATGGAGTGTGAGAGGAAGAAGGAAGGATTTTGTTCTGGAGGAAGAATTTCCTAAAAAGGACATTGCATGCAGCATTTAATTCCTTACAATAGCAGTACTTAGGATAAAGATAATAGGCAAATAAACTGTAAACTTAAACTAAGTTCATTTTTTGCTTCACTCAATCGCTAACTGCTTTACAGTTAATAACTTACGCCTAGATTACAAGTTTTTTGTCGGTAAGGCTTGCGGGTCTAACGCTCCTTTTTTTTCTACCGCTCCCTTAAGCCAAGGCTGGTATTACAGGTTTTTTTAAACCTGGCGTTAGCCGCAAAAAGGTGAACGTAGAGCAAAATTTACCTCCACATCTCACCTCAATACCAGCGTTGCTTACGGTAGCGGTAAAACAATGGGGCTGATCTGACTGGAAAAAAACCTAACACCTGCAAAAAAGCAGCGTCCAGCTTCTAACGTAGCCCCATTGTTTCCTATGGGAAAATAAAAAATATGTCTGCACCTAACACCCTAAAATGAACCCCGAGTCTAAACACCCCTAATCTTACACTTATTAACCCCTAATCTGTTGCCCCCGCTATCGCTGACACCTACATTATATTATCAACCCCTAATCTGCCGCTCTGGACACCGCCGCCACCTACATTATCCCTATGAACCCCTAATATACTGCCCCCAACATCGCCGCCACCTACATTATAGTTATAACCTACCTACAATTATTAACCCCTAATCTGCCGACTGGACATCGCCGCCACTTTAATAAATTTTATTAACCCCTAATCTGCCCCCCCAACGTTGCAGACACCTACCTACCTTTATTAACCCCTAATCTTCTGACCCCAATGTCGCCGCTACTATAATAAATTTATTAACCCTAACCCTAAGTCTAACCCCCCTCTAACTTAAATATAATTTAAATTATACAAAATTAATTTAACATAATTAAATAAATTAATTCTATTTAAAACTAAATACTTACCTATAAAATAAACCCTAATTAAATTCAATAAACTAAATTACGGAACCCCCCCCCCCACCCCACTAAATTACAGGGAAAAAAAAAGGATTACAAGAATTTTAAACTAATTACAACTAATCTAATCCCCTTAATAAAATAAAAAAGCCCCCCAAAATAATAAAATTTCCCTACCCTATACTAAATTACAAATATCCCTTAAAAGGGCCTTTTGCAGGGCATTGCCCCAAAGTAATCAGCTCTTTTACCTGTAAAAGAAAAATACAATACCCCCCAACATTAAAACCCACCACCTACACACCCCTACTCTAAAACTCACCCAATCCCCCGATGCAATCAGCCAATAGGATTGAGGTTGCATTCTATTGGCTGATTGGAACAGCCAATAGAATGCAAGCTCAATCCTATTGACTGATCCAATCAGCCAATAAGATTTTTCCTACCTTAATTCCGATTGGCTGATAGAATCCTATGAGCCAATCGGAATTCAAGGGACGCCATCTTGGATGACGTAATTTAAAGGAGCCTTCATTCTTTGTTAGGACGTCGTTGGAAGAGGATGGCTCCGCATCGGCTGGATAGAAGATGGCTCCGCTCCACTCCGCTCCGGAAGGATGAAGATAGAAGATGCAGCCTGGATGAAGACTTCTGCTGTCTGGAGGACCTCTTCTGCCCCGATCGAATGAAGACTTCTGCCGTATGGAGGACCACTTGTGCCCAGCTGGGTGAAGACGGCTCAAGGTAGGGAGATCTTCAGGGGGTTAGAGTTAGATTTTTTTAAGGGGGGATTGGGTGGGTTTTAGAGTAGGGGTGTGTGGGTGGTGGGTTTTAATCTTGGGGGGGTATTGTATTTTTCTTTTACAGGTAAAAGAGCTGATTACTTGGGGGCAATGCCCCGCAAAAGGCCCTTTTAAGGGCTATTTGTAATTTAGTATAGGGTAGGGAAATTTTATTATTTTGGGGGGCTTTTTTATTTTATTAGGGGGATTAGATTAGGTGTAATTAGTTTAAAATTCTTGTAATTCTTTTTTTTTCCCTGTAATTTAGTGTTTGTTTTTTTCGTAATTTATTTTATTGAATTTAATTGTAATTAATTGTAGGTAGTTTAGGTAATTTATTTAATGATAGTGTAGTGTTAGGTGTAATTGTAACTTAGGTTAGGATTTATTTTCCAGGTAATTTTGTACTTATTTTAGCTAGGTTAGTTATTAAATAGTTAATAACTATTTAATAACTATTGTACCTAGTTAAAATAAATACAAAGTTGCCTGTAAAATAAATATAAATCCTAAGCTAGCTACAATGTAACTATTAGTTATATTGTAGCTAGCTTAGGGTTTATTTTATCGGTAAGTATTTAGTTTTAAATAGGAATAATTAATTTATCTGTGTTAAATGTATTTCGTTTAATTTAAATTATATTTAAGTTAGGGGGGGTAGGGTTAGGTTTTGACTTAGGTTAAGGGGTTAATAACTTTAATATAGTAGCGGCAACGTTGGGGGCAGCAGATTAGGGGTTAATAAATGTAAGTAGGTGTCGGCGATGTTAGGGACGGCAGATTAGGGGTTAATAAAATTTAACTAGTGTTTGCGAGGCAGGAGTGTGGCGGTTTAGGGGTTAATACATTTATTAAAGTGGCGGCGATGTCCGGTCGGCAGATTAGGGGTTAATAATTGTAGGTAGGTGGCAGCGACGTTGGGGGCGGCAGATTAGGGGTTAATAAATATAATGTAGGCGTTGGTGATGTTAGGGGCAGCAGATTAGGGGTTCATAGGTATAATGTAGGTGGCAGCGATTTCCGGTCGGCAGATTAGGGGTTAAAAAAAATTATTATAGTGTTTGCGATGTGGGGGCGGCCCCGGTTTAGGGGTTAATAGGTAGTTTATGGGTGTTAGTTTACTTTGTAGCACTTTAGTTAAGAGTTTTATGTTCCGGCGTTAGCCCATAAAACTGTTAACTACTGACTTTTAAATGCGGTCGAAGTCTTGACAGGAGAGGGTCTACCGCTCACTTCTTCCAAGACTCATAATACCAGCGTTAGGCAAATCCCATTAAAAAGATAGGATACGCTATTGACGTAAGAGGATTTGCGGTAGCCTCGAGTCGCGGAAGAAAAGTGAGCTGTGAGCCTCTACCTGTCAGACTCGTAATACATTACCAGCGTTAGGTAAAAAGAGGTCCCAACGCTGCTTTTTAAGGCTAATGCCAAACTCGTAATCTCGGTGATAGTATGGTCGGATTAGTGCGCATATTACAAGTTAAAAGTAAAAAGCTAGCGTGAGAGTGAAAGACTAATACGCTCTAACTACAGGACTTCAGATATTGCCACTGCGCTAACTCCATCTCCACCTAGACTTTTATGGGGCGCACTGCAAAAAAACCTTTTTAGTTATCACTTGTGTGCTAAACCGACACTGCACTAGATCAACTGCACTAAAGCCAAAGGTGTGTTAGGAATACTATAAATTCATATGTTCTTCATTTAGAAGAAATGTAATCTGATATATATATATATATATGATTACTTTTTTTAAAAATATATACTTTATCTGTACCTATATATCGATAGATAGATGATAGATTGTATATACAGTTAATGTACTCAAAGTCTCTCTTTCGGTATGTGTCTGTAGTCTGTGTAATAAATTATGTATTTATTCTGCTGATATCTTGTCTTTATCTATGTAACGTTCAAACCTTGTCAATACTAATTCCTCAATTTTTAATTTCACTTATGATATAAACCCAGCTTCCCCCAAATTCTATTGTCTGTTATTTTTACTTATCTCACCCTGAATCAAACTTTCCCAATTGGCCCTTTGACTGTCTTTGATCATGTCATTACCTAATTTATTGCAATCAGCTGAATGCTATGGCCTATAAATGTAACACTGCTATGGGGATAGCAATGCAGGCATTAGCAAAGCAGGTTAGAAAGCAATAGTGTAACATAATCTGTTCACATCTCTTAAGTGAACATTTAGAAGTGAGACATTAACAATTGGGCAAAAGAATTACACAAGAAGTGAACAAGGAGTGGACAAGGGATTAGGCAAGTTCTGTTGTAACATTGTGTTTTATCCACTGTTTGCTTAGTTTGTTATTGTAAGGTACTACCCCTTTAAGGAGCTCAATATACAGATTTATATGTAAATAGTTAGTTTGTATCACTACTTGGAAATAATTACCCAATTTCTCTAAGGCAATCAATTATAGCAGTGAAAATTTCTATAGAATGATTTGTTGTTTTCAGAACCAAAAACTTTATTTGGTACAGATAGAAATTAGTAGTAAAGGAAGTGTAACCACCTAAAAGCATATATGGTTATTTAAATCACTAGTTTGAACTAGATGGAAGAGAGGCTTAAGTAATTCTTTCTATTTGCTCTGTAAAAGTTAGCTCACACAGAATCGTTTAAGTAGAGTATCCTTATTTATTTACGTTTCACAGATTTGTTATTATAATACTGCGGTACCTTAGTTTCAGGCAGTCTCTTATACCTGTTGCTCTCACGGCTGTCCGGTGTAGATTTGTGCCGAGAAGACACTGGTGGTTCCGCTATACCGGAAGTTCCGGTTTTTCTCCAGAGCGCTTCTGGGATATGTAGTCCTGCTCTGTGTGTAAAATAAAGAACGGTTACAGTTAGAGTTATACTTGCTGTTTTAGATCTTAAGTTGTAATTGAGCAATGCCAGATCGAAGTATTTGTTCCTCTGTGGAGTGAGAAAGAGATAGAGGGTTTTAACCCTTTAAGGACACAGCTTACAGTTTGCTCAATTGTTTTATGACGGAAAAATTCCGTCATATGTCCTTAAGAGGTTAAAGGAATCCGGTCCTTCTGTTGGAGCTGTTAGTTCTCACAGCTCACTTGTGCAGAGACGAAAAGTTTCTCCTTTGCAAGTTGGGAATGAGGCTTGGTTCTCCAGGTGTTCGTATGAAACGAATCAGAATAACTAAGCAATGCTGCTTAGTTGCACTGGTTATTTAAAGGGGAATTAACCAATAGAATTTGTAAAAGAGGAATGTCTTAAAGTCACAGTAACCCTTACAGGACCCCCCTCTCAAGGACGCTGTTCCACAGCGGTAGGACGAGGTCTATCCGGGTGACGGCGATGGAAAGAAGAGATCAACCTGGGCGCCCTAATATTGGAAGCAGGTTCCCATGAATCTTCATCAGAAGAAAAATTCTTCCGTCGAATCAGATACTGCAAGGTACCCCGACGAAATCTTGAATCCATAATAGAATGGACTTCAAACTCATCAGGATCAAGGAGGACAGGTGGAGGTGGAAGAAGAATATTGGTAACCCTCTGATCCTTATAAGGCTTCAAAAGTGATACATGTATTGTTGGGTGAATTCGAAGGCTATCTGGAAGATCAAGAGTAACAGCGTTTTGATTTACTATTCCTTTGATGTGGTAGGGACCAATAAAAAGACTTGCCAGTTTTTTGCTGGGTAATTGTAGTTTCAAGTTTCTGGTCGATAGCCAAACCTTCCCCAATGGAGTAGTTTGGAGGTTGTCTCCTACGTAAATCGTAATACCTTTTTTGTGTAGCTTGTGAGTTTTCAATATTTTGACATATGAAGAAGAAGTTGTCAATTAGAGAATTATGTAATTAATCCACTAGAGGGAAATCCAAGTCGTCATTTGAGTCCAGCAAAAAGGTGGGATGGTATCCATAATTGGCGAAGAACGGTGTGATTTTGGTTAATGTATTTACAGAGTTGTTGTAAGCGAACTCAGGAGTAGATAAGAAGTCAGCCCAATTGTTTTGATGATAAGAGCAAAAACACCGTATGTATTGCTCCAACCACTGGTTTACATGTTCCGCCTGGCCATTTGTTTGTGGGTGGAATGAGGTAGAGAATCTATGATCTATCTGAGTGAGATTATACAATTTTGACCAAAATCTGGAGGTAAACTGCGTACCTCTATCTGTTGTGAGAATTGATGGAATTCCGTGAAGTTTCACTATATTGTCTAGGAATAGTTGAGATGTTTCGGCTGAGGTCGGCAGTTTGTGAAATGGTAAAAAATGGGCCATTTTAGTGAAGATATCTACAACCACAAAAATTGTAGTTTGATTTTTTGATGGAGGTAGGTCTACAATGAAATCCATCAACAAATGTTGCCAAGGTTTCGTGGGTATAGGAAGAGACATGAGTAATCCATAAGGGGGTTTTCTCTCAGGTTTGGAAGTATTGCATGTTATGCAAGTTTGAATGTATTGTTATATGGTTTCTCTCATTTTTGGCCACCAAAATGACCTTTTGAGTAATTCTAGAGTGCGTTGTATTCCTGGGTGTCCTGAAATGGGAGTATCATGGTGATTCCGTAGAAGGGTAGGTCTCATTGAAGTAGGTACATAGATCTTCCCTTTGTGATAGTAAATCCCAGATCTTTTTTGAAGAGTAGAGTGATCCTGATCAGTCTCTTCACTTGTATGCTTTTATGTCTGACATAAAAGAGTTGGTGAGTCCAATAAATCGGTCTTTAGGTATAATCTCTGTTGGATTAAATTGGGAGTCCGGTTTCTCTGGTAATCATGAAAGAGCGTCTGCCTTACCATTTTTGTTAGCTGGTCTATAGATAATGTTGAAAGAGAAACTAGAGAAGTATAGGCTCCAACGGACTTGTCTTGCCGATAATGTTTTATTATTTTGCAAATATTGGAGGTTTTTATGGTCGGTATACATTTTGATTGGATGTGTTGTACCTTCTACAAGATGTCTCCAGTATTCAAGTGCCTGTTTTATAGCTAGAAGTTCTTTTTCTCCGATAGGATAATTCCTTTCTGCAGGAGTCATTACTTTTGAGTAATAGGAGATGGGATGTATAGGGCTGTTCAGATCTTTTTGTTGTGATAACACAGCCCCAATTGCGAAATCTGAAGAATCAACTTCTAAGATATAGTAGAATGATGGGTTTGGAAATTTCAAAATGGGTGCTGTAGTGAAAAGGCACTTTAAGGTTTCAAATGCTGAATCAGCTTCTGCTGTCCATTGAAAAGGGATAGAGGTACTAGTTAATCTTGTTAGAGGTTTTGCAACTTTTGAGAAATCTTTTATGAACTTCCTGTAATAATTTGAAAATCCCAGGAATCTTTGAAGGTCCTTCCTGGTTTTAGGTATTGCCCAAGTGGAAACTGCATCAACCTTTTCTGGTTGCATTTCTATGCCGGTTGGAGATAAGTTGTATCCAAGGAAAGTCACTTTGTCTGTGTGAAATAAACATTTTTCTGGTTTAGCGTATAACTTATGGGATCTTAATCGACGGAGTACTTCTGTCACGTGTTCTATGTGGTCAGTATAAGATTTGGAATAGATTAAGATGTCGTCCAAGTATATAACAACACTGGTGTCTAATAAATCATGGAAAATATCATTAATAAAGTGCTGGAAGGTGGCAGGAGCATTACACAAGCCAAATGGCATAACCAGGTACTCATATAAGCCGTACCTGGTTGTAAAAGTAGTAAGCCACTTATGCCCTTCTTTGATTCTAATGAGGTTGTAAGCTCCTCTTAAGTCTAGTTTGGTGTATATAGTGGCTTCTGATAGACGTTCAATGAGTTCCGGTATCAGCGGTAGCGGATAGCGATTTTTAATTGTTACTTTATTCAATTGTCGGTAATTGATGATAGGTCTGATAGTAGAATCTTTATTACGTACGAAGAAAATGCCAGCTCCTGCAGGTGAGGTAGATGTTCTGATGAATCCTTTCCTGAGGTTTTCTTCCAGATAAGCCTTAAGGTGTTCAAGCTCTGGCTGACTGAGTGGGTAAAGGTGGCCAAATGGGATCACTGCACCTGACTGTAAATCGATAGGACAGTCGTACTGTCTGTGGGGTGGCAGATTTTCAGCTTCTGTTTTGCTAAAAACATTTTGGAAATTTGCATACTCCATAGGTATAGAATGTTCTAATGTGTCAATTTTTAAACATGGGTGTTTTTTGGTACAATGTTTAGTACAAAATTGTGAGTTAAACTTAATATGTGTTGGTAACCATTGTATCTGTGGATTGTGTTGTTGTAACCAGTTAATTCCCAAAACTATAGAATAATTAGGAGAGGGTAAAACATCAAAAGAAATTAATTCACTATGACCTAATATAGACATATGAATTGGTATGGTTTGATGTGTTATAGGACCAGTTGTTATGGGTGAACCATCAATCACACGGACACAGATAGGTTTAGTTTTGCGAACAAGAGGTATTTTATTTGACTTAACAATTTGCAAATCAATAAAGTTGCCATAGGCTCCAGAATCTATGATCCGTTAATCGTCAGATGACTTTGATCCCACTGTAGGAAAAGGGACAGAGTGAAATAAGCTGGGTTATGTACATTTAATATTGTAGTACAAGTATAACCAGACTTACTTCTTTTGTTCTTTTGGAGGATGGGACAATCCTTGACGGTATGTAGTGGGTTAGCACAGTACATACATAAGGATTTAATCCTTCGACGAAGTCTTTCCTCAGGTGTGAGTGGACCTCTGGCTATTCCTATCTCCATAGGTTGTTCAGCCGATTTCAAGGTTGAAGTTGAAGATTGTCCGGTATAGGTTTTTGGACAGACATCAGTATTAAAATGTTCAGCACGTCTTTCACGCAGTCTACGGTCTAAAAGTGTGGCCGTTCTCATTAATGCATCCAGAGATTTTGGTAATTCGACTCTGGCAAGCTCATCCTTGAGACTATCAGCAAGTCCAAGTCTGAACTGGTTGCGAAGTGCAACTTGGCTCCATTGGGAGTCAGATGCATATAATTTAAAATCTGCAACATAGTCCTCAACTGGCCTCTTACCCTGTTTCAAATTCCTCATGGAGGATTCTGCAGTTAGTTGGACATCTTTATCTTGGTATAAATCATCAAGGGCTTCAAAAAATTCATCAAGAGACCCCATTAAAGGATCCTCTGTTTAACATAAATTATCCGCCCATGAACGAGGTTCACCTTTCATGAATGAAATAATACTCAGAACCTTAACCCTCTCAGGCCTCGCTTCCATTGAGTCGTAATTCAGTTTGCGTGCACTCGCAAACCGATAAATATGCTGTCGGAAGCAATATCGTTTATCGACTGTTTCCAATGGCGCGTTATACCTCAATATCGGCAGCCGGACTTCGGCTGCCGAAAAGATCTTCGCGTCCCATAGAAAGTAATAGAAGCCGTTAATCGATAAATTATACCAGGTTTCCAATGAAAGCGCTAACCGTTAATACACTGTCGGAGGCTGTCGATACATTGAGAAATATTACCCCCAGCTCAACTAGGTGTAAAAGAGGAAAATTGTGCTTTTTGAGACCTATTTTCTATTGAAATTATAAAACTTGCAAATAATGCAAGTGTTTTAATGTAGAAATAAATTGTTATAAGTAATATTTATTGTTGTCTCATGTATAGAAATAGTTGAACTTATATTCTAATAGAAATATCAGTATATATTTAAATATAATAATATATGCAAGAACATATCTACAGAATGCAAACTAGACCTATGCCTAGGGCAGCAATAAAAATTACTTATATTTATGAAGTGTTAAATATAATTATATTAGAAAATAGTATTTGATTATTAAAAATATGGATAAGTGTTTCTTTATTTTTCTTGAGAGGTGATCACCGGTAAGGAGCACGGACGTTAAACGTAAATTCTATAGCGTAAGGTCGGGTTACCTTAGCAACTAATTGATTTTCAAGAAATCCGACGTCAGATGGAAGCGTTAACACAACGTTAACTTACAGCTACACGAAAAGAGCGACTGCGCGCAACACGCTAATCTTTTCAATGGAAACCTGGTACTAAAATGCAGCCGTAAATTACTTTTAGCTGTCGGCCGCTTCGGTAGCTTACGGCTCCATTTTTAACGACTCAATGGAAGCGAGGCCTCAGTTGGGTATGTTCTGGGTTTTAATTGAAACAAAAGTTGGCAGGAGTTTTTAAACTGCCTATAGAGTTTACGGTTTCCAGAAAAGGGTTCTGGTAACATAACTTGGGGTTCTGGGCTATTATCATGTTGCGATGATCTGAGAGTCATAGAATCTCTTATTATTGCTCTTAAAGACTGATTCTCTATTTGTACATCGTGGACAGCTTGTGTCAGCTGATCCACTTTCTGTGATAAGTTATATACAATTTGAGGGATATCTGTTGGTTCCAATTCCATTTTTTGGGCTTATTATGTAAGGTACTACCCCTTTAAGGAACTCAATATACAGATTTATATGTAAATAGTTAGTTTGTATCACTACTTGGAAATAATTACCCAATTTCTCTAAGGCAATCAATTATAGTAGTGAAAATATCTATAGAATGATTTGTTGTTTTCAGAACCAAAAACTTTATTTTTTACAGATAGAAATTAGTAGTAAAGGAAGTGTAACCACCTAAAAGCATATATGGTTATTTAAATCACTAGTTTGAACAAGATGGAAGAGAGGCTTAAGTAATTCTTTCTATTTGCTCTGTAAAAGTTAGCTCACACAGAATTTTTTAAGTAGAGTATCCTTATTTATTTACAGTTCACAGATTTGTTATTATTATACTGCGGTACCTTAGTTTCAGGCAGTCTCTTATACCTGTTGCTCTCATGGCTGTCCGGTGTAGATTTGTGCCGAGAAGACACTGGTGGTTCCGCTATACCGGAAGTTCCGGTTTTTCTCCAGAGCGCTTCTGGGATATGTAGTCCTGCTCTGTGTGTAAAATAAAGAACGGTTACGGTAAGAGTTATACTTGCTGTTTAAGATCTTAAGTTGTAATTGAGCAATGCCAGATTGAAGTATTTGTTCCTCTGTGGAGTGAGAAAGAGATTGAGGGTTTTAAAGGAATCCGGTCCTTCTGTTGGAGCTGTTAGTTCTCACAGCTCACTTGTGCAGAGACGAAAAGTTTCTCCTTTGCAAGTTGGGAATGAGGCTTGGTTCTCCAGGTGTTCGTATGAAACGAATCAGAATAACTAAGCAATGCTGCTTAGTTGCACTGGTTATTTAAAGGGGAATTAACCAATAGAATTTGTAAAAGAGGAATGTCTTAAAGTCACAGTAACCCTTACAGTTATAATGCTCAATTTCTTCACATTCCTTTTTGCTACCTTTGTCTCTATAACAAACTACTTTATTCTATTACTCCTTCCACCTCACCACCTGCACTGTTCGTCTCTCTCTCCTCCTTGCACTTCAGCCCGAAAACAGTCTAATTACTGCAAATTTGCATCTCACCTCATGTCACTCTCCCTCTTGCTCATACTAGCTGCTGGCGACATCTCCCTTAATCCTGCTCCCCCACAACTTCCTAGCATTGCACATCCATGCGTGCCTTTTAATAGACTTCAAAAACAAAACTCTCGTAACCTTATTCTCATTCCTCTTGCATCTAAAACCACCACCCTCTTCACTTGTGCACTCTGGAACTCTTGCTCTCTTTGCAACAAGCTCACTTCTAGCCATGATCTCTTTATCTCCCACTCTCTTAACCTTCTGGCTCTTACAGAAACCTGGCTCTCTGCTTCAGACACAGCATCCACTGTTACACTGTCACATGGGGGTCTCCATTTCAGCCACACTCCTAGATCTGGCAATAGACAAGGAGGTGGTGTTGGTATTTTACTTTCCTCTCGTTGCACCTTTCAACAAATACAGCCCTTCTCATCCCTCACATTTTTGTCATTTGAAGCACAAATGATTATTTTATTTTCTCCCCTCTCTATATGTGTTGCAGTCATTTACCGTCCCCCTGGCTCCCCAACTAAATTTTTAGATCACTTTGCTGCCTGGCTTCCTTATTTCCTTTCCTCAGACACCCCTGCCCTCATTCTTGGTGACTTCAACATCCCTCTTGACAATTCCACTGCCTCCTCTGCAAAACAACTTCTGCAACTCACTTCCTCTTTCGACCTGTCACAATGGACTGACTCTCCCACTCACAAAGATGGTCACTCCCTTGATCTGATTTTCAGCTATCAATGCATCTCATATTTCACACACTCCCATTTTTCTCTTTCTAACCATCATCTCCTAACTTGCATCACTTCCCTCCCTACAACCCCCCTTCCTCTACTCCTTACACCAAACTTCACAGAAGCACTAAGTCATTAGATCAGCAACAGCTCGCTAGCTCTCTTGAACCTCTCCTCTCTTCCATCACCTCCTTTTCCTGCCCTTACCAATCTATCTGCCACTATAACTCCACCCTTACATTGGTCATTGACACTCTGGCCCCTCCTACTATAGTTTAGAAACCACACTGTCATCCTCATCCTTGGCATACTCCTGTGAAACGGTACCTATGCAGATGTTCCCGTACTGCTGAGGGACACTGGAGGAAATCTCGGAGTTCAGCTGACTTTCTTCACTACAAATTCATCCTGAACTCCTACTATTCTGCCCTTAATCTTTATAAGCAACAATACTTTTCTAATCTCATCTCTACTCTTTCCTCTAACCCAAAATGTCTGTCTTCCATGTTCAATACTCTTCTCCGCCCATCCCCACCTCCTAATACAACTTCTCTCTCAGCTCAAGATTTTGCCAGCCACTTCAATAACAAAATTGACTCCATCAGAAATGAAATCCCCTTTCAACTTACTACCAATCTCCCATCCCCTCAAAAGCTCACAATCATCCAAAACCCAAATACCCTTAAATTTAGCTCTTTTGCCCATGTTACCAAGGACAAAGTTTCTGCCCTTATACTGTCCTCCAACCTCACTACCTGTCCCCTTGACCCTATCCCCTCACAGCTACTCCCCTCCCTCTCTTCTACCCTTACCCTTACCTCCACACTCACACACATTTTCAACCTCTCCCTCAGCACTGGTGTATTTCCCTCATCTCTAAAAAATGAAAATCAGATGGTGTCATTGGGTGCAGGGTGTTGTGTGTGTGTTTTTATGATTGTCTGTTATTGAACTTGGGGTTTGTAGATGGCATGTTGTTTTCATGCTGTTGGGTCAGAAAGTGACTTTTGGATGAGGATGTGTGAGGAGACTTTGGGTGCTACGAAATTTCCCTATAAATTTAACACTTGTATGGGAAAGCATTGCAAGGGGTTAGTATAGCATGACAGTTATCATTTGCTTGCATTTCTTAAGTGAGCCTATTATACCTGAGGCAATAAGAATTAGGCAAATAATAATAGAAGCATTATACTCAATACTGCAGCTTATTAAGCTAAATTACCTTCCTATTGACATCTGCTGAAGATAACTACTACTCTCTCGCTTCTGCTTTTATATATGTCAATTGAGTCCCTGTACTATCTCCTGTTAAATTCACTGTTTTCTGGTGCTATTCCCCTCTGTGTAACTCTCTTCTGCTATGTGATTGTAGGCTATAAAATAAGTCTTCAATCAAGTCCTGCAATCAAGGGATAGCATAAATAAGAACGCTAAGCCCGGTCTAAATACGTTTCACAAATAGGAGAGCAGATAACGGGATACTGTATCCACAGCTTCAACTTATGATTTGATACTATATCCAAACGTAATAATTCAACCCAACATAGTGAGTATGAAAATACAAGCAAAAAAAAAAACAACAGTTTACCATGTCTTGTACATCAGGGTCACTCTCATAAAACGTCTCGGTTCCATGTGAGCAGGTCAAATAACCTTCGCGGAGGCTTTCAATTCAGCTGTAGCTAGAATCCCAAGCTTAATAATGTAACAGGATCACTTGTGCCTGCTGCCAAACAATGTTTGTGAGTTCATCCTTTCAGCAAATTACATAATGCAGACCGGCTCAGTTAAAATCCATTCTTTATTAACATATTATTAAAAGTTCACACAAAAAAATAGCATGGAGAGTAAAAATCTTTCGGCTAGATTTGGAGTTTGGCGGTAAAAGGGCTGTTAACGCTCCGCGGGTTTTTTTCTGGCCGCACCATAAATTTAACTCTGGTATCGAGAGTTCAAACAAATGCTGCGTTAGGCTCCAAAAAAGGAGCGTAGAGCATATTTAGCGCAAATGCAACTCTCGATACCAGAGTTGCTTACGGACGCGGCCGGCATCAAAAACGTGCTCGTGCACGATTCTCCCATAGGAAACAATGGGGCTGTTTGAGCTGAAAAAAAACCTAACACCTGCAAAAAAGCAGCGTTCAGCTCCTAACGCAGCCCCATTGTTTCCTATGGGGAAACACTTCCTACGTCTGCACCTAACACTCTAACATGTACCCCGAGTCTAAACACCCCTAACCTTACACTTATTAACCCCTAATCTGCCGCCCCCGCTATCGCTGACCCCTGCATTACACTTTTAACCCCTAATCTGCCGCTCCGTAAACCGCCGCCACCTACGTTATCCCTATGTACCCCTAATCTGCTGCCCTAACATCGCCGACCCCTATGTTATATTTATTAACCCCTAATCTGCCCCCCACAACGTCGCCGACACCTGCCTACACTTATTAACCCCTAATCTGCCGAGCGGACCTGAGCGCTACTATAATAAAGTTATTAACCCCTAATCCGCCTCACTAACCCTATCATAAATAGTATTAACCCCTAATCTGCCCTCCCTAACATCGCCGACACCTACCTTCAATTATTAACCCCTAATCTGCCGACCGGAGCTCACCGCTATTCTAATAAATGTATTAACCCCTAAAGCTAAGTCTAACCCTAACACTAACACCCCCCTAAGTTAAATATAATTTTTATCTAACGAAATAAATTAACTCTTATTAAATAAATAATTCCTATTTAAAGCTAAATACTTACCTGTAAAATAAATCCTAATATAGCTACAATATAATTTATAATTATATTATAGCTATTTTAGGATTAATATTTATTTTACAGGCAACTTTGTAATTATTTTAACCAGGTACAATAGCTATTAAATAGTTAAGAACTATTTAATAGTTACCTAGTTAAAATAATAACAAATTTACCTGTAAAATAAATCCTAACCTAAGATATAATTAAACCTAACACTACCCTATCAATAAAATAATTAAATAAACTACCTACAATTACCTACAATTAACCTAACACTACACTATCAATAAATTAATTAAACACAATTGCTACAAATAAATAAAATTAAATAAACTATCTAAAGTACAAAAAATAAAAAAGAACTAAGTTACAGAAAATAATAAAATATTTACAAAGATAAGAAAAATATTACAACAATTTTAAACTAATTACACCTACTCTAAGCCCCCTAATAAAATAACAAAGCCCCCCAAAATAAAAAATTCACTACCCTATTCTAAAATACAAATATTACAAGCTCTTTTACCTTACCAGCCCTGAACAGGGCCCTTTGCGGGGCATGCCCCAAGAATTTCAGCTCTTTTGCCTGTAAAAAAAAACATACAATACCCCCCCCCCCCCAACATTACAACCCACCACCCACATACCCCTAATCTAACCCAAACCCCCCTTAAATAAACCTAACACTACCCCCCTGATGATCTTCCTACCTTGTCTTCACCATGCCAGGTTCACCGATCCGTCCTGGCTCCAAGATCTTCATCCAACCCAAGCGGGGGCTAGACATCCACTGAAGAAGTCCAGAAGAGGGTCCAAAGTCTTCCTCCTATCCGGCAAGAAGAGGACATCCGGACCGGCAAACATCTTCTCCAAGCGGCATCTTCTATCTTCTTCCATCCGATGACGACCGGCTCCATCTTGAAGACCTCCAGCGCGGATCCATCCTCTTCTTCCGACGACTAGACGACGAATGACGGTTCCTTTAAGGGACGTCATCCAAGATGGCGTCCCTCGAATTCCGATTGGCTGATAGGATTCTATCAGCCAATCGGAATTAAGGTAGGAATTTTCTGATTGGCTGATGGAATCAGCCAATCAGAATCAAGTTCAATCCGATTGGCTGATCCAATCAGCCAATCAGATTGAGCTCGCATTCTATTGGCTGATCGGAACAGCCAATAGAATGCGAGCTCAATCTGATTGGCTGATTGGATCAGCCAATCGGATTGAACTATATTCTGATTGGCTGATTCCATCAGCCAATCAGAAAATTCCTACCTTAATTCCGATTGGCTGATAGAATCCTATCAGCCAATCGGAATTCGAGGGACGCCATCTTGGATGACGTCCCTTAAAGGAACCGTCATTCGTCGTCTAGTCGTCGGAAGAAGAGGATGGATCCGCGCTGGAGGTCTTCAAGATGGAGCCGGTCGTCATCGGATGGAAGAAGATAGAAGATGCCGCTTGGAGAAGATGTTTGCCGGTCCGGATGTCCTCTTCTTGCCGGATAGGAGGAAGACTTTGGACCCTCTTCTGGACTTCTTCAGTGGATGTCTAGCCCCCGCTTGGGTTGGATGAAGATCTTGGAGCCAGGACGGATCGGTGAACCTGGCATGGTGAAGACAAGGTAGGAAGATCATCAGGGGGGTAGTGTTAGGTTTATTTAAGGGGGGTTTGGGTTAGATTAGGGGTATGTGGGTGGTGGGTTGTAATGTTGGGGGGGGGTATTGTATGTTTTTTTTTACAGGCAAAAGAGCTGAAATTCTTGGGGCATGCCCCGCAAAGGGCCCTGTTCAGGGCTGGTAAGGTAAAAGAGCTTGTAATATTTGTATTTTAGAATAGGGTAGGGAATTTTTTATTTTGGGGGGCTTTGTTATTTTATTAGGGGGCTTAGAGTAGGTGTAATTAGTTTAAAATTGTTGTAATATTTTTCTTATCTTTGTAAATATTTTATTATTTTCTGTAACTTAGTTCTTTTTTATTTTTTGTACTTTAGATAGTTTATTTAATTTTATTTATTTGTAGCAATTGTGTTTAATTAATTTATTGATAGTGTAGTGTTAGGTTAATTGTAGGTAATTGTAGGTAGTTTATTTAATTATTTTATTGATAGGGTAGTGTTAGGTTTAATTATATCTTAGGTTAGGATTTATTTTACAGGTAAATTTGTTATTATTTTAACTAGGTAACTATTAAATAGTTCTTAACTATTTAATAGCTATTGTACCTGGTTAAAATAATTACAAAGTTGCCTGTAAAATAAATATTAATCCTAAAATAGCTATAATATAATTATAAATTATATTGTAGCTATATTAGGATTTATTTTACAGGTAAGTATTTAGCTTTAAATAGGAATTATTTATTTAATAAGAGTTAATTTATTTCGTTAGATAAAAATTATATTTAACTTAGGGGGGTGTTAGTGTTAGGGTTAGACTTAGCTTTAGGGGTTAATACATTTATTAGAATAGCGGTGAGCTCCGGTCGGCAGATTAGGGGTTAATAATTGAAGGTAGGTGTCGGCGATGTTAGGGAGGGCAGATTAGGGGTTAATACTATTTATGATAGGGTTAGTGAGGCGGATTAGGGGTTAATAACTTTATTATAGTAGCGCTCAGGTCCGCTCGGCAGATTAGGGGTTAATAAGTGTAGGTAGGTGTCGGCGACGTTGTGGGGGGCAGATTAGGGGTTAATAAATATAACATAGGGGTCGGCGATGTTAGGGGTAGCAGATTAGGGGTACATAGGGATAACGTAGGTGGCGGCGATTTGCGGTCGGAAGATTAGGGGTTAATTATTTTAAGTAGCTTGCGGCGACGTTGTGGGGGGCAAGTTAGGGGTTAATAGATATAATACAGGGGTCGGCGGTGTTAGGGGCAGCAGATTAGGGGTACATAAGTATAACGTAGGTGGCGGTCGGCAGATTAGGGGTTAAAATTTTTAATCGAGTGGCGGCGATGTGGGGGGACCTCGGTTTAGGGGTACATAGGTAGTTTATGGGTGTTAGTGTACTTTAGGGTACAGTAGTTAAGAGCTTTATAAACCGGCGTTAGCCAGAAAGCTCTTAACTCCTGCTATTTTCAGGCGGCTGGAATCTTGTCGTTAGAGCTCTAACGCTCACTGCAGAAACGACTCTAAATACCGGCGTTAGGAAGATCCCATTGAAAAGATAGGCTACGCAAATGGCGTAGGGGGATCTGCGGTATGGAAAAGTCGCGGCTGTAAAGTGAGCGTTAGACCCTTTAATCACTGACTCCAAATACCAGCGGGCGCCCAAAACCAGCGTTAGGAGCCTCTAACGCTGGTTTTGACGGCTACCGCCGAACTCTAAATCTAGCCGTTTAAAAGCAAAAGCAGGCAGTGCTGACCATGGCTTCTGACATGTTTCAATTCAACAATTGTAGACTCATATTGTTAATCTCTTGTCACTTGCTATGTGATGATCAAGCCTTTTCAAAACTTGCTATAATTTCTTAAATGTATAAGTGGACTAATGACATATCTCCAACCTCTGACACTTTCTATTGTCTCTTTATGTTAAGCTATCTCACCCTGACCTTGCCTGAATCAAACCTTGCCAATTGGCCTTTTTTAACTGTCTGTGATCCTGTCATTAACACATTTAGTGGATACAGCTGATTGTTTTCCCTATAAATGTAACACTTGCATAGGAAAGCATAGCAAGGGGTTAGCTTAGCATGGCCGCTAGTATTGATGTTGCGATCCTAAAATTTTGTGTTCGCGAATGGCGAACGTGAACTTCGGCAAATGTTCGCGAACCGGGCGAACTGCCATTAACTTCAATGGACAGGCGAATTTTAAAACTCACAGGGACTCTTTCTGGCCGCAATAGTGATGGAAAAGTTGTTTCAAGGGGACTAACACCTGGACTGTGGCATGCCGGAGGGGGATCCATGGCAAAACTCCCATGGAAAATTACATAGTTGATGCAGAGTCTGGTTTTAAGCCATAAAGGGCATAAATCACCTAACATTCCTAAATTGTTTGGAATAATGTGCTTTAAAACATCAGGTATGATGTTGTATCGATCAGGTAGTGTAAGGGTTACGCCCGTTTCACAGTGACAGACCAAACTCCCCGTTTAACGCACCACAAACAACCGCAAACAGTCCATTTGAACAACCACGAGATCGATAGATTTGATAGATAGATACATAGATTACATAGATCAATAGATGCAATATACATTTGATAGATACCAATTACATAGATCAAAAGATGCAATATACATTTGATAGATACGAATTACATAGATCAAAAGATGCAATTTACATTTGATAGATACGAATTACATCAATAGATGCAATATACATTCGATAGATACTAATTACATAGATCAAAAGATGCAATATACATTTGATATATATGAATTACATAGATCAATACATGCAATATACATTTTAAAGATACAAATTCCATAGATCAATAGATGGAATATACATTTGATAGATACGAATTACATAGATCAATAGATGCAATATACATTTGAAAGATACAAATTGCATAGATCAATAGATGCAATAAACATTTGATAGCTACGAATTCAATAGATCAATAGATGCAATATACATTTGATAGATACGAATTGCATAGATCAATAGATGCAATATACATTTGATAGATATGAATTGCACAGATCAATAGATGCAATAAACATTTGATAGATACGATTGATAGTTAGATAGATTTGATAGATAAATAGCTAATTTGAAAGATATATAATTTCCCAGACAGAGAATTACAAAGACGTGCGTACTGGGACCCATGGTAAGGTTACTTCCTTTTGCACAATCGAGTATACCAGTTGCAGAGGTTCTGACCCTGCATTCTGGCTGCACCTCTCCCTGCAAGAGGGATCTGTTACAGAGTCTGTGGGCCTCTATGCAAAGAGCTGGCCTGCCTGAAAGGAGCAGCAAGGCAGATCAAAAGATGCAATATACATTTGCTAGGTACGAATAACATAGATCAAAAGATGCAATATACATTTGATCGATATGAATTACAGAGATCAATAGATGCAATATATATTTGATTGATACGATTGATAGTTATTTAATTTCCCTGACAGAGTATAACAATAAAACATTCGGTCTGGGACCCATGGTAAGGTTACTTCCTTTTGCACAATCAAGTATACCAGTTGCAGAGGTTCTGACCCTGCATTCTGGCTGCACCTCTCCCTGCAAGAGAGATCTGTTACAGAGTCTGTGGGCCTCTATGCAAAGAGCTGGCCTGCCTGAAAGGAGCAGCAAGGCAGATCAAAAGATGCAATATACATTTGATAGGTACGAATAACATAGATCAAAAGATGCAATATACATTTGATCGTTACAAATTACAGAGATCAAAAGATGCAATATACATTTGATAGATACGAATTACATGGATCAAAAGATGCAATATACATTTGATAGATACGAATTACATAGATCAAAAGATGCAATATACATTTGATCGATACGAATTACAGAGATCAAAAGATGCAATATACATTTGATAGATACGAATTACATGGATCAAAAGATGCAATATACATTTGATAGGTACGAATAACATAGATCAAAAGATGCAATATACATTTGATCGATACGAATTACAGAGATCAATAGATGCAATATATATTTGATTGATACGATTGATAGTTATATAATTTCCCTGACAGAGTATAACAATAAAACATGTGGTCTGGGACCCGTGGTGTGTTAAGCACTAAGTAGTACTGTTCTTAGCAGTTTAATACCTGTTACTCCCCCTATCGGGGGAGGTCTATATGGCCTTGATTTTTGGAACAGGGAGATGGAAGAAGATGCTTTGTCTGTCCTCCTACTTCAAATTTGGCCGAAACACAAGTTGCTGTCACAAAACAGTCCGGCCACGAGATTGATAGGTTTGATAGATAGATAGCTCAATAGATTACATAGATCAATAGATGCAATATACATTTGATAGGTATGAATAACATAGATCAAAAGATGCAATATACATTTGACCGATACGAATTACAGAGATCAAAAGATGCAATATACATTTGATATATACGAATTACATGGATCAAAAGATGCAATATACATTTGATAGGTACGAATAACATAGATCAAAAGATGCAATATACATTTGATTGATACGAATAACAGAGATCAATAGATGCAATATATATTTGATTGATACGATTGATAGTTATATAATTTCCCTGACAGAGTTTAACAATAAAACATGCGGTCTGGGACTCATGGTGTGTTAAGCACTAAGTAGTACTATTCTTAGCAGTTTAATACCTGTTACTCCCCCTATCGGGGGAGGTCTATATGGCCTTGATTTTCGGAACAGGGAGATGGAAGAAGATGCTTGGTCTATCCTCCTACTTCAAATTTGGCCGAAACACAAGTTGCTGTCACAAAACAGTCCGGCCACGAGATCGATAAATTTGATAGATAGATCCATAGATTACATAGATCAATAGATGCAATATACATTTGATAGGTACGAATAACATAGATCAAAAGATGTAATATACATTTGATCGATACGAATTACAGAGATCAAAAGATGCAATATACATTTGATAGATACGAATTACATGGATCAAACGATGCAATATACATTTGATAGGTACGAATAACATAGATCAAAAGATGCAATATACATTTGATCGATACGAATTACAGAGATCAATAGATGCAATATATATTTGATTGATACGATTGATAGTTATATAATTTCCCTGACAGAGTATAACAATAAAACATGCGGTCTGGGACCCATGGTATGTTAAGCACTAAGTAGTACTGTTCTTAGCAGTTTAATGCCTGCTACTCCCCCTATTGGGGGAGGTCTATATGGCCTTGATTTTCGGAACAGGGAGATGGAAGAAGATGCTTGGTCTGTCCTCCTACTTCAAATTTGGTCGAAACACAATTTGCTGTCACAAAACAGTCCGGCCACGAGATCGATAAATTTGATAGATAGATCCATAGATTACATAGATCAATAGATGCAATATACATTTGATAGGTACGAATAACATAGATCAAAAGATGCAATATACATTTGATCGATACGAATTACAGAGATCAAAAGATGCAATATACATTTGATAGATACGAATTACATGGATCAAAAGATGCAATATACATTTGATAGATACGAATTACATAGATCAAAAGATTCAATATACATTTGATCGATACGAATTACAGAGATCAAAAGATGCAATATACATTTGATAGATACAAATTACATGGATCAAAAGATGCAATATACATTTGATAGGTACGAATAACATAGATCAAAAGATGCAATATACATTTGATCGATACGAATTACAGAGATCAATAGATGCAATATATATTTGATTGATACGATTGATAGTTATATCATTTCCCTGACAGAGTATAACAATAAAACATGCGGTCTGGGACCCGTGGTGTGTTAAGCACTAAGTAGTACTGTTCTTAGCAGTTTAATACCTGTTACTCCCCCTATCGGGGGAGGTCTATATGGCCTTGATTTTTGGAACAGGGAGATGGAAGAAGATGCTTTGTCTGTCCTCCTACTTCAAATTTGGCAGAAACACAAGTTGCTGTCACAAAACAGTCCGGCCACGAGATTGATAGATTTGATAGATAGATAGATCAATAGATTACATAGATCAATAGATGCAATATACATTTGATAGGTACGAATAACATAGATCAAAAGATGCAATATACATTTGATCTATACGAATTACAGAGATCAAAAGATGCAATATACATTTGATATATACGAATTACATGGATCAAAAGATGCAATATACATTTGATAGGTACGAATAACATAGATCAAAAGATGCAATATACATTTGATCTATACGAATAACAGAGATCAATAGATGCAATATATATTTGATTGATACGATTGATAGTTATATAATTTCCCTGACAGAGTATAGCAATAAAACATGCGGTCTGGGACCAGTGGTGTGTTAAGCACTAAGTAGTACTATTCTTAGCAGTTTAATACCTGTTACTCCCCCTATCGGGGGAGGTCTATATGGCCTTGATTTTCGGAACAGGGAGATGGAAGAAGATGCTTGGTCTGTCCTCCTACTTCAAATTTGGCCGAAACACAATTTGCTGTCACAAAACAGTCCGGCCACGAGATCGATAAATTTGATAGATAGATCCATAGATTACATAGATCAATAGATGCAATATACATTTGATAGGTACGAATAACATAGATCAAAAGATGCAATATATATTTGATCGATACGAATTACAGAGCTCAATAGATGCAATATATATTTGATTGATATGATTGATAGTTATATATTTTCCCTGCCAGAGTATAACAATAAAACATTCAGGCTGCGACCCATGGTAAGGATACTTCCTTTTGCACAATCAAGTATACCAGTTGCAGAGGTTCTGACCCTGCATTCTGGCTGCACCTCTCCCTGCAAGAGAGATCTGTTACAGAATCTGTGGGCCTCTATGCAAAGAGCTGGCCTGCCTGAAAGGAGCAGCAAGGCCGATCAAAAGATGCAATATACATTTGATAGGTACGAATAACATAGATCAAAAGATGCAATATACATTTGATCGATACGAATTACAGAGATCAAAAGATGCAATATACATTTGATAGATACGAATTACATGGATCAAAAGATGCAATATACATTTGATAGATACGAATTACATAGATCAAAAGATGCAAAATACATTTGATCGATACGAATTACAGAGATCAAAAGATGCAATATACATTTGATATATAAGAATTACATGGATCAAAAGATGCAATATACATTTGATAGGTCCGAATAACATAGATCAAAAGATGCAATATACATTTGATCGATACGAATTACAGAGATCAATAGATGCAATATATATTTGATTGATACGATTGATAGTTATATAATTTCCCTGACAGAGTATAACAATAAAACATGCGGTCTGGGACCTGTGGTGTGTTAAGCACTAAGTAGTACTGTTCTTAGCAGTTTAATACCTGTTACTCCCCCTATCGGGGGAGATCTAAATGGCCTTGATTTTCGGAACAGGGAGATGGAAGAAGATGCTTGGTCTGTCCTCCTACTTCAAATTTGGCCGAAACACAAGTTGCTGTCACAAAACAGTCCGGCCACGAGATCGATAAATTTGATAGATAGATTCATAGATTACATAGATCAATAGATGCAATATACATTTGATAGGTACGAATAACATAGATCAAAAGATGCAATATACATTTGATCGATACGAATTACAGAGATCAAAAGATGCAATATACATTTGATAGATACGAATTACATGGATCAAAAGATGCAATATACATTTGATAGATACGAATTACATAGATCAAAAGATTCAATATACATTTGATCGATACAAATTACAGAGATCAAAAGATGCAATATACATTTGATAGATGCAAATTACATGGATCAAAAGATGCAATATACATTTGATAGGTACGAATAACATAGATCAAAAGATGCAATATACATTTGATCGATACGAATTACAGAGATCAATAGATGCAATATATATTTGATTGATACGATTGATAGTTATATAATTTCCCTGACAGAGTATAACAATAAAACATGCGGTCTGGGACCCGTGGTGTGTTAAAGGGACAGTTTACTCAAATATTTTCTCCCCTTTAATTTGTTCACAATGATCCACTTTACCTGCTGGAGTGTATTAAATTGTTTACAAGTAGCTCCTTTACCCTTATATTGGCATTTGAAATAGTTAATTTAGCATGTAGTATCCCCACCTATTCTGAAAGTTTGTGGCCGCGCGTACCAGCTATAGATAAGCTTTGTAAACACAGCCAGCAGAAGAAATTACACTCCCAGTGTGATAAAGAAGAGATAAGGTAATAAAATGTTGATTTTCCATTGTTCTCTCAAAGTACTGGTGATTGGTTTATGGACAGATATAAGATAAAGAAGCAGGTATATGTGCACAATGTGATACAGTAATGAGATCTAATTATACCTACAAGCTCAACCCATTTTATTAGATTGTGGCTTCAAAACACAAAATCAGAGCTTTAATATACAGAAATAAACCTTAAAAAGCAAATTTTCATACATTTTTTACCCTGCAGTTGGTAAAAAAAGCAATTGTAAACACATTAAGGGAAAAACTATTTTACAGTATACTGTCCCTTTAAGCACTAAGTAGTACTGTTCTTAGCAGTTTAATACCTGTTACTCCCCCTATCGGGGGAGGTCTATATGGCCTTGATTTTTCGAACAGGGAGATGGAAGAAGATGCTTTGTCTGTCCTCCTACTTCAAATTTGGCCGAAACACAAGTTGCTGTCACAAAACAGTCCAGCCACGAGATTGATAGATTTGATAGATAGATAGATAGATAGATAGATAGATAGATAGATAGATAGATAGATCAATAGATTACATAGATCCATTGATGCAATATACATTTGATAGGTACGAATAACATAGATCAAAAGATGCAATATACATTTGATCTATACGAATTACAGAGATCAAAAGATGCAATATACATTTGATATATACGAATTACATGGATCAAAAGATGCAATATACATTTGATAGGTACGAATAACATAGATCAAAAGATGCAATATACATTTGATCGATACGAATAACAGAGATCAATAGATGCAATATATATTTGATTGATACGATTGATAGTTATATAATTTCCCTGACAGAGTATAGCAATAAAACATGCGGTCTGGGACCCGTGGTGTGTTAAGCACTAAGTAGTACTATTCTTAGCAGTTTAATACCTGTTACTCCCCCTATCGGGGGAGGTCTATATGGCCTTGATTTTCGGAACAGGGAGATGGAAGAAGATGCTTGGTCTGTCCTCCTACTTCAAATTTGGACGAAACACAAGTTGCTGTCACAAAACAGTCCGGCCACGAGATCGATAAATTTGATAGATAGATCCATAAATTACATAGATCAATAGATGCAATATACATTTGATAGGTATGAATAACATAGATCAAAAGATGCAATATATATTTGATCGATACGAATTACAGAGCTCAATAGATGCAATATATATTTGATTGATATGATTGATAGTTATATATTTTCCCTGCCAGAGTATAACAATAAAACATTCAGGCTGTGACCCATGGTAAGGATACTTCCTTTTGCACAATCAAGTATACCAGTTGCAGAGGTTCTGACCCTGCATTCTGGCTGCACCTCTCCCTGCAAGAGAGATCTGTTACAGAATCTGTGGGCCTCTATGCAAAGAGCTGGCCTGCCTGAAAGGAGCAGCAAGGCCGATCAAAAGATGCAATATACATTTGATAGGTACGAATAACATAGATCAAAAGATGCAATATACATTTGATCGATACGAATTACAGAGATCAAAAGATGCAATATACATTTGATAGATACGAATTACATGGATCAAAAGATGCAATATACATTTGATAGGTCCGAATAACATAGATTAAAAGATGCAATATACATTTGATCGATACGAATTACAGAGATCAATAGATGCAATATATATTTGATTGATACGATTGATAGTTATATAATTTCCCTGACAGAGTATAACAATAAAACATGCGGCCTGGGACCTGTGGTGTGTTAAGAACTAAGTAGTACTGTTCTTAGCAGTTTAATACCTGTTACTCCCCCTATCGGGGGAGATCTAAATGGCCTTGATTTTCGGAACAGGGAGATGGAAGAAGATGCTTTGTCTGTCCTCCTACTTCAAATTTGGCCGAAACACAAGTTGCTGTCACAAAACAGTCCGGCCATGAGATTGATAGATTTGATAGATAGATCAATAGATTACATAGATCAATAGATGCAATATACATTTGATAGGTACGAATAACATAGATCAAAAGATGCAAAATACATTTGATCGATACGAATTACAGAGATCAAAAGATGCAATATACATTTGATATATATGAATTACATGGATCAAAAGATGCAATATACATTTGATAGGTACGAATAACATAGATCAAAAGATGCAATATACATTTGATCGATACGAATAACAGAGATCAATAGATGCAATATATATTTGATTGATACGATTGATAGTTATATAATTTCCCTGACAGAGTATAGCAATAAAACATGCGGTCTGGGACCCGTGGTGTGTTAAGCACTAAGTAGTACTATTCTTAGCAGTTTAATACCTGTTACTCCCCCTATCGGGGGAGGTCTATATGGCCTTGATTTTCGGAACAGGGAGATGGAAGAAGATGCTTGGTCTGTCCTCCTACTTCAAATTTGGACGAAACACAAGTTGCTGTCACAAAACAGTCCGGCCACGAGATCGATAAATTTGATAGATAGATCCATAAATTACATAGATCAATAGATGCAATATACATTTGATAGGTACGAATAACATAGATCAAAAGATGCAATATATATTTGATTGATACGAATTACAGAGCTCAATAGATGCAATATATATTTGATTGATATGATTGATAGTTATATATTTTCCCTGCCAGAGTATAACAATAAAACATTCAGGCTGTGACCCATGGTAAGGATACTTCCTTTTGCACAATCAAGTATACCAGTTGCAGAGGTTCTGACCCTGCATTCTGGCTGCACCTCTCCCTGCAAGAGAGATCTGTTACAGAATCTGTGGGCCTCTATGCAAAGAGCTGGCCTGCCTGAAAGGAGCAGCAAGGCCGATCAAAAGATGCAATATACATTTGATAGGTACGAATAACATAGATCAAAAGATGCAATATACATTTGATCGATACGAATTACAGAGATCAAAAGATGCAATATACATTTGATAGATACGAATTACATGGATCAAAAGATGCAATATACATTTGATCGATACGAATAACAGAGATCAATAGATGCAATATATATTTGATTGATACGATTGATAGTTATATAATTTTCCTGACAGAGTATAACAATAAAACATGCGGTCTGGGACCCGTGGTGTGTTAAGCACAGTAGTACTATTCTTAGCAGTTTAATACCTGTTACTCCCCCTATCGGGGGAGGTCTATATGGCCTTGATTTTCGGAACAGGGAGATGGAAGAAGATGCTTTGTCTGTCCTCCTACTTCAAATTTGGCCAAAACACAAGTTGCTGTCACAAAACAGTCCGGCCACGAGATTGATAGATTTGATAGATAGATAGCTCAATAGATTACATAGATCAATAGATGCAATATATCGATACGAATTACAGAGATCAAAAGATGCAATATACATTTGATAGATACGAATTACATGGATCAAAAAATGCAATATACATTTGATAGGTACGAATTACATAGATCAAAAGATGCAATATACATTTGATCGATACGAATTACAGAGATCAAAAGATGCAATATACATTTGATAGGTACGATTTACATAAATAGATGCAATATACATTTGATAGATACAAATTACATAGATCTAAAGATGCAATATACATTTGATAAATACGAATTACAGATATCAATAGATGCAATATATATTTGATTGATACGATTGATAGTTATATAATTTCGCTGACAGAGTATAACAATAAAACATGCGGTATGGGACCCATGGTAAGGTTACTTCCTTTTGCACAATCGAGTACAGGTTGGGGTCCGGAATTGCCTTTTTGTGCTGTCTGATTCTTTCAGGTACACCAGTTTTGAGGTTCTGACCCTGCATTCTGTTACAGAGTCTGTGGGCCTGTATGCAAAGAGCTGGCCTGCCTAAAAGGAGCAGCAAGGCAGAGGGATCAATTCCTGCCTATAAGAAACCATAGGACACGCTACCTACTGGAAGTGTGCAGTGAGGCAGAGGGATCTATTCCTGCCTAGAAGCAGACAGTCAGAGGGGACGCTACCTGCCTGGGAGCTTACTGAGACCAGCCCAGCTGGGGGAGATACAGCCGCTGGCTTGACTCTGGTCTCAGCCACGATAGCCCTGGTCCCACTATTTGGAGGCATAGGGAGCTATTCCTGCCAAGGAACAGCCTGTCAGGGGGATTTATTCCTGCCTAGAAGCAGACAGGCAGAGGGGACGATACCTGCCAATAAAGAGCTGCAGGGCAGAGAGGACGCTACCTGACTGGGAGTCCACTGAGACCAACCCAGCTGGGGGAGATACACCCGCTGGCTTGACCCCAGTCTCAGCAACTATATCTCTGGTCCCACTATCCGGTGGCCACCCTTGGGTTTGGACAGAGTAAGGGAGACCCACTAGTGGAGTATCGCTACATCCGGGAGATGGAAAAAGATGTTTGGACACCCAGTACAGGTCGTTCTCCTTCAGCCTTTTTATACTTGGGTCCTCGACCCTCCACAGGCACAACAGCATGAAACACCACATATGCCATCCTTTTGCACAATAGAGTACAGGTATGGAATCGATTTTAGGAACCCGGAGATAATTTTTAGGAACCGGGAGATGGAAAAAGATGCTTGGACACCCAGTACAGGTCGTTCTCCTTCAGTCTTTTTATACTTGGGTCCCCGACCCTCAACAGAAACAACAGCATGAAACACCACATATGCCATCCTTTTGCACAATCGAGTACAGGTATGGCAACGATTTTAGGAACCCGGAGATAATGTTTAGGAACCGGGAGATGGAAAAGGATGCTTGGACACCCAGTACAGGTCGTTCTCCTTCAGCCTTTTTATACTTGGGTCCCTGACTCTCAACAGGCACAACAGCATGAAACACCACATATGCCATCCTTTTGCACAATAGAGTACAGGTATGACATCGATTTTAGGAAACCGGAGATAATTTTTAGGAACCGGGAGATGGAAAAAGATGCTTGGAAACCCAGTACAGGTCGTTCTCCTTCAGCCTTTTTATACAAGAGTCCCCGACCCTCAACAGAAACAACAGCATGAAACACCACATATGCCGTCCTTTTGCACAATCGAGTACAGGTATGGCATCGATTTTAGGAACCTGGAGATAATTTTTAGGAACCGGGAGATGGAAAAGGATGCTTGGACACCCAGTACAAGTCGTTCTCCTTCAGCCTTTTTATACTTGGGTCCCCGACTCTCAACAGGCACAAAAGCATGAAACACCACATATGCCATCCTTTTGCACAATAGAGTACAGGTATGGCATTGATTTTAGGAAACCGGAGATAATTTTTAAGAACGGGAAATGGAAAAAGATGCTTGGACATCCAGTACAGGTCGTTCTCCTTCAGCCTTTTTATACGAGAGTCCCCGACCCTCAACAGAAACAATAGCATGAAACACCACATATGCCATCCTTTTGCACAATCGAGTACAGGTATGGCATCGATTTTAGGAACCCGGAGATAATTTTTAGGAACCGGGAGATGGAAAAAGATGCTTGGACACCCAGTACAGGTCGTTCTCCTTCAGCCTTTTTATACGATGGTCCACGACCCTCAACAGGCACAACAGCATGAAACACCACATATGCCATCCTTTTGCACAATCGAGTACAGGTATGGCATCGATTTTAGGAACCCGGAGATATTTTTTAGGACCCGGGAGATGGAAAAAGATGCTTGGACACCCAGTACAGGTCGTTCTCCTTCAGCCTTTTTATACTTGGGTCCCCGACCCTCAACAGGCACAACAGCATGAAATACCACATATGCCATCCTTTTGCACAATAGAGTACAGGTATGGCATCGATTTTAGGAACCCGGAGATAATGTTTAGGAACCAGTAGATGGAAAAAGATGCTTGGACACCCAGTACAGGTCGTTCTCCTTCAGCCTTTTTTATACTTGGGTCCCCGACCCTCAACAGGCACAACAGCATAAAATATCACATATGCCATCCTTTTGCACAATAGAGTACAGGTATGTCATCGATTTTAGGAACCCGGAGATAATTTTTAGGAACCGGGAGATGGAAAAAGATGCTTGGACACCCAGTACAGGTCGTTCTCCTTCAGCCTTTTTATACAAGGGTCCCCGACCCTCAACAGAAACAACAGCATGAAACACCACATATGCCATCCTTTTGCACAATAGAGTACAGGTATGGCATCGATTTTAGGAACCCGGAGATAGTTTTTAGGAACTGGGAGATGGAAAAAGATGCTTGGACACCCAGTACAGGTCGTTCTCCTTCAGCCTTTTTATACAAGAGTCCCCGACCCTCAACAGAAACAGCAGCATGAAACACCACATATGCCATCCTTTTGAAGAATTCAGTACAGGTATGGCATCGATTTTAGGAACCCAGAGATAATTTTTAGGAACCGTGAGATGGAAAAAGATGCTTGGACACCCAATAAAGGTCGTTCTCCTTCAGCCTTTTTATACTTGGGTCCCCGACCCTCAACAGGCACAACAGCATGAAATACCACATATGCCATCCTTTTGCACAATAGAGTACAGGTATGGCATCGATTTTAGGAACCCGGAGATAATGTTTAGGAACCAGTAGATGGAAAAAGATGCTTGGACACCCAGTACAGGTCGTTCTCCTTCAGCCTTTTTTATACTTGGGTCCCCGACCCTCAACAGGCACAACAGCATGAAATAACACATATGCCATCCTTTTGCACAATAGAGTACAGGTATGTCGTCGATTTTAGGAACCCGGAGATAATTTTTAGGAACCGGGAGATGGAAAAAGATGCTTGGACACCCAGTACAGGTCGTTCTCCTTCAGCCTTTTTATACAAGGGTCCCCGACCCTCAACAGAAACAACAGCATGAAACACCACATATGCCATCCTTTTGCACAATAGAGTACAGGTATGGCATCGATTTTAGGAACCCGGAGATAGTTTTTAGGAACTGGGAGATGGAAAAAGATGCTTGGACACCCAGTACAGGTCGTTCTCCTTCAGCCTTTTTATACAAGGGTCCCCGACCCTCAACAGAAACAACAGCATGAAACACCACATATGCCATCCTTTTGAAGAATTCAGTACAGGTATGGCATCGATTTTAGGAACCCAGAGATAATTTTTAGGAACCGGGAGATGGAAAAAGATGCTTGGACACCCAATAAAGGTCGTTCTCCTTCAGCCTTTTTATACTTGGGTCCCCGACCCTCAACAGGCACAACAGCATGAAACACCACATATGCCGTCCTTTTGCACAATCGAGTACAGGTATGGCATCGATTTTAGGAACCCGGAGATAATTTTTAGGAACCGGGAGATGGAAAAAGATGCTTGGACACCCAGTACAGGTCGTTCTCCTTCAGCCTTTTTATACGAGAGTCCCTGACCCTCAACAGAAACAACAGCATGAAACACAACATATGCCATCCTTTTGAACAATCCAGTACAGGTATGGCATCGATTTTAGGAACCCGGAGATAATTTTTAGGAACCGGGAGATGGAAAAAGATGCTTGGACACCCAGTACAGGTCGTTCTCCTTCAGCCTTTTTATACTTGGGTCCCCGGCCCTCAACAGGCACAACAGCATGAAACACCACATATGCCATACTTTTGCACAATAGAGTACAGGTATGGCATTGATTTTAGAAACCCGGAGATAATTTTTAGGAACCGGGAGATGGAAAAAGATGCTTGGTCGGTCCTCCTACTTCAAATTTGGGGCACTGCGTGTGCAATGTACTGTGCCACCAGATATGAGTGGTGTGTTAAGTAGTACTATTCTTAACAGTTTAATCACTGTTATTTGCCTTTTTTTTTGTTTGGGTTTTGTAGCCACAGTGCAGCACCAGAGGCCAGAAAAATTAGGCATGTAAAACTGCCTGAAAAATTAGGTTTTGTTGCAGCCGCTGCTGTAACAGCGGCCAGAAAAATTGATGTTTGTTTGACAGTTAGAAAGTGCCCTAAAACATTGCGGCTTGAACCCTAGTTGTTGGCGGGTAAGTCACGCAAGTCATCCGCCATTCGAAGATAAAATACAGCAGCATGTGTACCATTTGTAGCCCAAGGCAGCTCATCTCATCAGGCCTTTTTTACTCTAATGTATCGCCCAATGTCAGTCCCTTCGGGATCCATCCCTCATTCATTTTAATAAAGGTGAGATAATCAAGACTTTTTTGACCTAGGCGACTTCTCTTCTCAGTGACAATACCTCCTGCTGCACTGAAGGTCCTTTCTGACAGGACACTTGAAGCGGGGCAGGCCAGAAGTTCGATTCTAAATTGGGATAGCTCAGGCCACAGGTCAAGCCTGCACACCCAGTAGTCAAGGGGTCCATCGCTCCTCAGAGTGTCGAAATCCGCAGTTAATGCTAGGTAGTCTGCTACCTGTCGGTTGAGTCTTTCTCTGAGGCAGGATCCCGAAGGGCTGTGATAATGCATAGGAGTTAAAAAGGTCCGCATGTCCTCCATCAACAATACGTCTGGAAAGCGTCCTGTCCTTGCCGGCGTGGTCGTGGGAGGAGGATTACTTTCATCTCTTCCCCTGTTAGATTCCCGTTGTGCTGTGACATCACCCTTATACGCTGTGTAAAGCATACTTTTTAATTTATTTTGGAACTGCTCCATCCTTTCCGACTTGCGTGAATTCTGTAACATTTCAGTAACTTTATGCTTATACCGGGTGTCTAGTAGCATGGACACCCAGTACAGGTCGTTCTCCTTCAGCTTTTTTATACGAGGGTCCCTCAACAGGCACGACAGCATGAAAAACCCCATTTGCACAAAGTTGGATGCCGAGCTAATCATGTCCCGTTCCTCGTCCTCACTGATCTCACTGAAGGTATCTTCTTCCCCCCAGCCACGGGTACCAACAACGAGCACCCTGGGATGCCTATTAAGCTTGGTCTTCCTCCTCCTCCTCAAAGCCACATTCCTCCTCTGACTCCTCTTCCTCACAATCCTCTTCCTGCATTGCCGCTGGTCCAGCAAGCGATGCTGATAAGGCTGTTTCTGGTGGTGATGGAGACCAAAACCCTTCCTCTTCACGCTCATCTATGGCCTGATCCAGCACTCTTCACAGGGCACGCTCCAGGAAGTAAACAAATGGTATGATGTCGCTGATGGTTCCTTCGGTGCGACTGACTAGGTTTGTCACCTCCTCAAAAGGACGCATAAGCCTACAGGCATTGCGCATGAGCGTCCAGTAACGTGGCAAAAAAAATCCCCAGCTCCCCAGAGGCTGTCCTAGCACCCCGGTCATACAAATACTCGTTAACAGCTTTTTCTTGTTGTAGCAGGTGGTCGAACATTAGGAGTGTTGAATTCCACCGTGTCGGGCTGTCGCAAATCAAGCGCCTCACTGGCATGTTGTTTCTCCGCTGGATATCAGACAAGTGCGCCATGGCCATGTAGGAACGCCTGAAATGACCACACACCTTCCTGGCCTGCTTCAGGACGTCCTGTAAGCCTGGGTACTTATGCACACAGCGTTGTACAATCAGATTACACACATGTGCCATGCACCGCACATGTGTCAACTTGCCCAATTTCAATGCCGCCACCAAATTACTTCCATTGTCAGAAACAACTTTGCCAATCTCCAGTTGGTGCGGAGTCAGCCACTGATCCACCTGTGCGTTTAGGGCGGACAGGAGTGCTGGTGCGGTGTGACTCTTGGCTTTCAGGCAAGTCAACCCCAAGACGGTGTGACACTGCCGTATCCGGGATTTTGAATAGTACCTGGGGAGCTGGGGGGGTGCTGTTGATGTGGATCAAGACGCAGCAGCAGAAGAGGACTCAGCTGAGGAAGAGGTTATGGAAGAGGATGGAGTAGGAGGAGCAGAGGAGGTAGCAGCAGGCCTGCCTGCAAGTCGTGGCGGTGTCACCAACTTCTCTGCAGAGCCACGCATTCTATGCTTGTCAGCCATCAGCAGGTTTACCCAATGCGCAGTGTAGGAGATATACCTGCCCTGACAATGCTTTGCAGACCAGCTATTAGTGGTCAGATGGACCCTTGCCCCAACGCTGTGTGCCAGACATGCCATTACTTCCTTTCGCACAATCGAGTACAGGTTGGGGATTGCCTTTTGTGCAAAGAAATTTCGGCCGGGTACCTTCCACTGCGGTGTCCTAATAGATACAAATTTTTTGAACGCCTCAGACTCCACCAGCTTGTATGATAAAAGCTGGCGGGCTAAGAGTTCAGACAAGCCAGCTGTCAGACGCCGGGCAAGGGGGTGACTTTGGGAAATTGGCTTCTTACACTCAAACATATCCTTGACAGACACCTGACTGTGGGCAGATGACCAGGAACTGCTACGTAAGAGAGACTGAGTGGCGGAGGGTTGAGAGGGGGCAAGGAGGAAAGCAGTGGTTGACGTGGCTGAAGATGCTGTAGCAGGAGGAGGATGGCGGCTTTGAGTTTGTGTGCTGCTTCTACTCATGTGTTCATCCCATCAGCGTTTGTGATGTGAGACCATGTGCCTTTGCAAAGCAGTTGTACCTAGGTGGGTGTTGGACTTCCCACGACTCAGTTTCTTTTGGCACAGGTTGCAAATGGCATCGCTGTTGTCAGAGGCAGACACACACAAAAAATGCCACACTGCTGAGCTCTGCGATGACGGCATTCTGGTGGTGGCAACAGCATGCATTGATTGGCGTGCTGTCTGGCTGACCACGGGTGCCGATGCATGCTGTCTGACTGTGCCACTAGCTCCTTGCAACGACCTCCCCTTGCTTACAACTCGTCTCCTCCTCCTCCTCTCTGTCTCCCCATCTGAACTTTCCCCCTCTTCTTCTTCTCTTCTAGCGGGCACCCACGTGACATCCACGGACGCATCATCATCAACTGCTTCACTTGTATCTGACAAATCAACAAAGGAAGCAGCAGCGGGTACAACATCACCATCATCATCACACCGTACGTCCATGTCTGTAATGCTGCCTGACTGAGACATATCACTGTTATCTACATCCTCTGTCAATGATGGTTGCGCATCACTCATTTCTTCCAACTGATGTGTCAATATCTCCTCTGACAGATCAAGTGAAGCGGCTGGGGTGCTAGTGTTGGTGGTGGCGGCAGGCGGGCAAGTGGCACTGGTCACTTGAGAGGTGCCCGCAGCTAAGCTGGAGGTGGATGGTGCGTCAAGGTTAGGAATGGAAGCTGTAGAAGATTTGGTGTCCTGTGTTAGCCATTCAACTAGGTCCTCCTCAGAACTTTTCACGTTCATTGCACGTGGCCTCTGAACACTGTGCATAGTTGTAGGGTCTAAGGGAATCACAGCACCACGACCACGATGGCACCTGCGGGATGGCCTGCCTCTGCCTGTCATTTTTTTTAAAATGTACACTTACACTACTATTAAACAAAATATGAGTGGTGGCACTGGGCAAGTGGGCACAGTATACGCTGTGAGCCGGACACAAAAAAGCAGACTGATGTTTCACAATCCAAAAAGTTTTTTTTTTTTAAATGTACACTTACACTACTATTAAACAAGATATGAGTGGTGGCACTGGGCAAGTGGGCACAGTATACGCTGTGAGCCTGACAAAAAAAAGCAGACTGATGTTTCACAGTCAAAAATGTTTATTTTTTAAATATTTAAACTACTGTTACAACAAATATGAGTGGTGCCACTAACTTGGCAAGTTGGCTTGGCACACACGCTGGCAGGCAGGCAAATGCAATAAGATTACAATAGCAGACTGATGTTTCACAGTCCAAAATTTTTTTAATTTAAATATTTACACTAGTTACAACAAATCTGATTGGTGGCACTAGTTGCAAAGTGGGCCTGGCACACACGCTGGCAGGCAGGCAACTGCAATTAGATTACACTAGCTGAATGATGTTTCACAGTCAAATTTTTTTTTTTTTTTAATATTTACACTACTGTTACACCAGATATGAGTGGTGCCACTAACTTGGCAAGTGGGCCTGACACACACGCTGGCAGACAGGCAACTTCAATTAGATTACAATAGCAGACTGATGTTTCACAGTCAAAAAAGTTTTTTTATTAAATATTTACAATACTGTTATAACAAATATGATTCGTGGCACTAGTTGGAAAGGGGGCCTGGCACACATGCTGGCAGACAGGCAACTGCAATTAAATAACACTAGCAGACTGATGTAAAAGTTTTTTTTTTAAATGTGGTGGCACTAGTTGGCAAGTGGGCCTGGCAAACACGCTGGCAGGCAGGCAACTACAATTAGATTGCACTAGCTGACTGATGTTTCACAGTCAAAAAAGTTTTTATTTAAAATATTTACACTACTGTTATAACAAATATGATTTGTGGCACTAGTTGGAAAGGGGGCCTGGCACACATGCTGGCAGACAGGCAACTGCAATTAAATAACACTTGCAGACTGATGTAAAAGTTTTTTTTTAAAACGTTACACTAATGTTACACCAGATATGAGTAGTGGCACTGAGGATGGAAGTAGGCACAGTATATGCTGGGAGCCTGACACACAGGCTGGCACTATTGGCAGGCTGGCCTGGCAACTAAAATTAAATAACAGTAGAAGACTGATGTAAAAGTTTTTTTTAAAAAAAAAAAGATATACTAATGTTACACCAGATAGGAGTGGTGGCACTGAGGATGGAAGTAGGCACAGTATATGCTGGGAGCCTGATACACAGGCTGGCACTAGTGGCAGGCTGGCCTGACAACTGCAATTAAATAACACTAGCAGACTGATGTAAAGGTTTTTTTTTTTACAAAATTTAAACTAATGTTACACCAGATAGGAGTGGTGGCACTGAGGATGGAAGTAGGCACAGTATATGCTGGGAGCCTGACACACAGGCTGGCACTAGTGGCACGCTGGCCTGGCAACTAAAATTAAATAACAATAGCAGACTAATGTAAAAGTTTTTTTTTTTAAATTTACACTAATGTTACACCAGATATAAGTGGTGGAAAACAGAGCAATTAGGCACAGTATATGCTGTGAGCCTGACACACAGGCCTGATGGAAATTGAAATTAGATTACACTAGCAAAATGATGTAAAAGTTTTTTTTTTTTAAATTTACACTAATGTTCCCTTAGGCCCTTACACAGGCTGGCACTAGTGCACGTTGGCCTGGCAACTAAAATTAAATAACAATAGCAGACTGATGTAAAAGTTTTTTTTTTTTTAAATTTACAGTAATGTACCCTTAGGCCCTTACACAGGCTGGCGCTAGTGGCACGCTGGCCTGGCAACTAAAATTAAATAACAATAGCAGACTGATGTAAAAGTTTTTTTTTTTTTAAATTTACAGTAATGTTCCCTTAGGCTCTTACACAGGCTGGCACTAGTGTCACGCTGGCCTGGCAACTAAAATTAAATGAAGTTAGGAGGGGGTAGTAAGTGCGCTAAAAAGAAGCTAAAGGTATCCTAAAAAAATGATTATCTATAGTATATATATTAAAATTGTAAAAAGTATCTAAGTGCAAAAAATATCTTATGTGATAAAGTGAATAGATATCTATCCAAGAGTTAGGTGAAAAACCATATAATACTTCTGATCCCTACAATGGGAAACTATAAAATACTCAAAACTGTGTTCTATTCTAAAAGGAAATTGCTGAAAATATAAGACATTTAACAGTGTTACAATATACTGGTGGGAAATAATCTATAATACTATGAAGTAGATTAGTGTAGTTACTTTATAACTAAAGTGTCAGACAGAAACAATGTGTATTTGCTATAGTGCCACAAAATAATGCTAGAAACAAATATACGCTAATAATATATACTATATATCCAAAAGTGATTGCTTGAATAATAATCTAAAAATACTTGAGGCCTTGTTTTGATATAAAAAGATATTTTTATTTTGTAACACCAAAAAATCAAAGTTTAATTTAAACTAAAAATAAGGTAACGTCTCCCCAAAGATAAAATGTTAAAATCAATATTGAGCAGGTTGATATTCCACAGCAGATATGATATACGCAAAAATGCTTAGCTGAAAAATGTGTTTGTAATCCACTCTGTTTATACAGGAAAAGTCAGTCTCTTTATATTGCGTCAAGTATTTGTGAAATGCTGTTGCCTTGTAAATAGGCTTTGCTGACCAGGCTTGAAGCTGAGCGATAAAACAATGGTAAGACTTCTTATAACACAATACAGTCAGTGTACCTTATTAATCTTAGTATTTTAAGGTTCTTTTTACTCACTTCACCTCTCGTGTAAGACCGATGTCGTCTGTTAGGATCCAAATTCCAAACCGAATCAGTGCGCCGCGTGTCTCTTGGCGTCTGACGTCATCAGTATACTTGACAGCTTTCAATGCTGGTTATCGGCTTTTTGGATGTTCAAATCTTTAGATGTTATAGAGATAGTTACCTCTTCTATTGTAGCCAGATATGATTCCCTGCACTTAGTGCTTAATGCACGCAGGAAAAAAAGAAGGTATAAGAGGTTGTTAGATACGTGGATAACCCGGGTTATAATGAAATGCTCTGGAGAAACTTCAGAAATGAAATGTCCTCATTCAAGTGATATTTTAGCAAATAACACAGCCACTCAGATCAACGCGTTTCGCTCACCAGGGAGCTTTTTCAAGAAGGTCTTTTTGCTTATACCATATCTGCTGTGGAATATCAACCTGCTCAATATTGATTTTAACATTTTATCTTTGGGGAGACGTCCCCTTATTTTTAGTTTAAATTAAACTTTGATTTTTTGGTGTTACAAAATAAAAATATCTTTTTATATCAAAACAAGGCCTCAAGTATTTTTAGATTATTATTCAAGCTTTCACTTTTGGATATATAGTATATATTATTAGCGCATATTTGTTTCTAGCATTATTTTGTGGCACTATAGCAAATACACATTGTTTCTGTCTGACACTTTAGTTATAAAGTAACTACACTAATCTACTTCATAGTATTATAGATTATTTCCCACCAGTATATTGTAACACTGTTAAATGTCTTATATTTTCAGCAATTTCCTTTTAGAATAGAACACAGTTTTGAGTATTTTATAGTTTCCCATTGTAGGGATCAGAAGTATTATATGGTTTTTCACCTAACTCTTGGATAGATATCCATTCACTTTATCACATAAGATACTTTTTGCACTTAGATACTTTTTACAATTTTAATATATATACTATAGATAATTTTTTTAGGATACCTTTAGCTTCTTTTTAGCGCACTTACTACCCCCTCCTAACTTCATTCTATTTGGAAAGATAGAAGGATCTTTCCTCTTTGTAAGTTGTGTGGTATCCTCCTTCTAACCAGCGCTCTGCTTAAACACTTATAAAACTAAAATTAAATAGCAATAGCAGACTGATGTAAAAATTTTTTTTTTTTTTTAAATTTACACTAATGTTCCCTTAGGCCCTTACGCAGGCTGGCACTAGTGGCACGCTGGCCTGGCAACTAAAATTAAATAACAATAGCAGACAATATTTTTTTTTAATTTACACTAATGTTCTCTTTGGCCCTTACACAGGCTGGCACTAGTGGCATGCTGGCCTGGCAACTAAAATTAAATAACAATAGCAGACTGATGTAAAAGTTTTTTGTTTTTTTTTAAATTTACACTAATGTTCCCTTAGGCCCTTATGCAGGCTGGCACTAGTGCACGCTGGCCTGGCAACTAAAATTAAATAACAATAGCAGACTGATGTAAAAGTTTTTGTTTTTTTTAAATTTACACTAATGTTCCCTTAGGCCCTTACACAGGCTGGCACTAGTGGCACGCTGGCCTGGCAACTAAAATTAAATAACAATAGCAGACTGATATAAAAGTTTTTTTTTTTTAATTTACACTAATGTTCCCTTAGGCCCTTACACAGGCTGGCACTAGTGGCATGCTGGCCTGGCAACTACAATTAAATAACAATAGCAGACTGATGTAAAAGTTTTTTTTTTTTTAATTTACACTAATGTTACACCAGATATAAGTGGTGGAAAACAGAGCTATTAATCACAGTATATGATGTGGGCCTGATGGAAAATGAAATTAGATTACACTAGCAAAATGATGTAAAAGTTATTTTTTTTTAAATTTACACTAATGTTACACCAGATATCAGTGGTGGCACAGAAGAATTAATCACAGTATATGCTGTGAGCCTCACATACAGGCTGACAGGCAGGCAAATGCAAATAAAATTACCAAAAAAAAAATAAAAAGACTAAAGTTCTAGCCCTAAAAACGGCTTTTTGGGCTGAAGTTCTAGCCCTAAAAAGGGCTTTTTGGGGTGCTGTCCTTACAGCAGAGATTAGATGAGTCCTTCAGGACTGTAGTGGACACTGAATACAGTAGCCTAGCTATCTATTTCCCTATAAAATCACCAGCAGCTGCACTAAACCTCCTCTCACTAAGAATGCAGGATCAAAATGAATCTAAAATGGCTGCTGCCCAGGAGCTGGGAGGGTATGGGAGGGAGTGTCTGCTGCTGATTGGCTCAAATGTGTCTGCAGACTGTGAGATACAGGGTCAAAGTTTCCTCAATGATGACGAATAGGGGGCGGATCGAACATCGTATATGTTCGCCCGCCGCGGCGAACGCGAACAAGCTAAGATCGCCAGGAACTGTTCTCTGGCGAACAGTTCGCGACATCACTAGCCGCTAGCATTATCTGAATATCATATGCTCGCATTTCTTAAGTGCACATTTTATAAGTGAGGCAATAAGAATTAAGCAAATAAATTATACAGTACAAGAATTGATCAAGGGTTGAACAAAGGACAAGACACAAGGCAAGTTCAGGTGTGATACTGTGTTTTATTTGTTTCACCGATTCGTTTTTTACAAAATGCTCAATTTCTTCACGTCCCTTTTTGCTACCTCTTGTCTCTATAACAAACTTTATTATTCATTTACTCCTTCCCCCTCACCACCTGCTTTATACATTGGCCCATCTCTTTTAGCCTCACCTTGCTTTTTCACTCATGTGCTTCACAAATTCCTAAACTCTCTCTCTCTCCTCCCACATCCCAAAGATACTCTCAATACTGCAAATCTCTATCTTATCTTATGTCACTCTCCCTCTTGCTCATACTAGCTGCTGGCGATGTCTCTCCCCGTCCTGGTCGCCCACATCTTCCTAATCTCGCCTACCTATGTATACCCTTCCATAGACCTGGAAACTATAACTCTGGAATCCTTAAATTCCTTATGTATTTAAAGCCAACACCCCCTTCACTTGTGCACTCTGGAACTCCTTCTCTGTTTGCAATAAGCTCACTTCTATCCATGACCTCTTCATCACCTATTCCCTCTACCTGTCTTTTAAAGAAACCTAGCTCTCTCCCTCAGACACAGCCTCCCCTGCTGAATGTTTTACATGTGGTATCTACTCCAGCCACACCCCTAAGCCTGGAAACTGACATGAGGTGGTTGAAGGTATTTTAGTTTCTTCTCTTTGTATCTTTTAACAAATACAATCCATCTCTCCCCTCACATTTTCTTCCTTCATAACCCACACAATTCACTTATTCTCTCCCCTCTATCTATGTGATATATATATATATATCACCCCCCTCCAAGCTCCCCCACTCTATTTCTTGATCATTTTGCTGCCCGGATATTTTATTTCCTATCTTCAGACAACCCTGCCCTCATTCTTGAGTATTTTAACCTCCCTGTTGATAATCCTACTGGCCCTGGAGCAAAAAAACATATCTAGGTCACTGGCTCTTACTGTCTGTCACAATGGACCAACTTCCTCTCACAAAGATGGACACTCCATTGATCTGATTTTCATCTCTCAATACACTCTTTCAAGCTTCACAAATTCCCCTATTCTTTTTTTCTGACCATCATCTCCTTATTTACAACATCACAGCTCTTCCTACTACTCTCGCTCCATCTAACCCTCATACCAAACACCACAGAAGCATTAAGTCGCTAGACCAGCAACATCTCTCAAACTCTCTCAAACTTCTTCTTTCTTCCATCTCTTTCTTTTCATGCCCTGACAAATCTTTCTGTCACTACCAATCCACTCTTACATTAGTCCTTGAGAATTCAGCCCCTCCAACCATAGATCACAAATCAAGTACTCATCCTCAGTCCTGTCTTACTGCTCTGAACATGTTACCTATGCAGATTTTCTCACACTGCTGAGCAACATTGGAGAAAGTCTTGCTGTTCAACTGACTTTCTTCATTACAAATACTACTCAACTCTTATCTTTATTCTTTCTTTAAACCCAAATGTCTGTTGTTCCATTTTCAATACCCTTATCCATCCACCTTCACCCCCACATCAAGATTTTGGCCCCTATTTATCAAATGTCTGTCGGACCTGATCCGACAGTGTGGATCAGGTCCAACAGACATCGCTGAATGCGGAGAGCAATAAGCTCTCCGTATTCAGCATTGCACCAGCAGCTCTTGTGAGCTGCTGGTGCAACACCGCCTCATCAGAGCAGGTGGACAGGGTTATGGAGCAGTGTTCTTTAGAACTGCTTTATAACAGCTGTTTCTGGCGAGTCTGAAGACTCGCCAAAAACACGGCCCTCAAGCTCCATTTGGAGCTTGATAAATGGGCCTCTTTGCCTGCCATTTCAACAACAAAATTGATTCCAACAGAAACGAAATAATATTTAAACATACTTCCATTCTCCAAACCCCTCAGCCAGGCGCAAGCATCCAAAACTCACAAACCCACAAATTCCGCTCTTTTTGCCCTGTTACTGTGGAAGAAGTTTCTGCCATTCTGTCTTTCTCTCACCTCACTACCTGTCCCCTCGATCCCATCCCCTCATAATTACTGCTCTCCCCTACTCTTACTCCAACCCTCCCACATATTTTCAATCTCTCCCTCAGCCTTGGTATATTTCCCTCATTCCTTAAATATACAAATCACACCTATCCTAAGAAAACCTTCTCTTGATCCAACCTCCCCATCCAACTACCACCATATTTCCCTACTCCCCTTTTCTCAAAACTTTTCAAAGACTAGTTTATACACATTTATCCCATTTCCTCACATTACACTCCTTGATCCATTGCAATCCGGATTTTGCCCCAACACTACACTGAACAGCTATCATAGATCCAAAGGCCACTTCTCTCTGTTAATCCTTCTTGATCTGTCTGCAGCTTTTGATACTGTTGATCACTCTCTCTTGCTCCAAACCCTCCAATCCTTTGACATTTGCACCACAGCCCTTTATTGTTCTATTCCTACCTGTCTAACTGTACCTTTAGTGTAGGCTTTCTGTTATTGAATTAAATTAGATACAGAAATAAAAGTATAATTTCTCTCCCAGAACCAACAATAGTTTTAATGTATTTGATACTGAAAAATAATAGGGGGCGCCCTTAATGTGTACAATAGTAGTTAATGAGCAGTTGTGACAGTGAGTCACTAATTAGGTGGGTGTTAATGACACTAATATAACAATATACACAGTGGTGAATAAGATACAAAAAATATATGTAATTATAAATAACAGAAGAGTCCTCAAAAAGGATTAACAATAGCGTATCGATAATATATCAGTGAATACAATATTACAAAAAACTTGTGACTTATAGATGGTATCAGTATAGATGAGTAAGTTGGCACAAACAGGTAGCTGTCAGTAGAGGATCAAGGCCGCGACCCAGGATCAGTAATCTGCAGTAAATAGAAGGGGACAGAAGTGCCACATGGCCCAATATTGTTGGAAGTATTTAGAAATCAAAAAATGTGATGATTGCACTCACATGAGATAAGACACCCCTAGTGGTGTAGATGGAGCAATCTTGGGTCAATAGCAGTCACCCAGAAGACTGACCTCCGATGGATGTGTTGTGATCTGTAGAGGACAATACAAAGCACAAGAGCGTGCCTATATGGCCTTGTATTGCTGATGCAAAAGAATAGTAAAATATATTAAATGCACTCACATTTGATGGAGCATCTCCCTTGGTGCTACAGAGGCAAGCTGGGATCAATATGGTCACCCAGTAGACTTGATCACCGACATTCAGGAACTCTCAGTAGTCCAATAGTGGTTTTAAGATGTAAATGGTAGATAGCAACAGGCAGTAAATAGTAAGTAGTAAAACTTACTTTATTTAAAAGGTTAAAATTATTAGCAACACGTTTCTCAGCCAACCAGTGGCTGTTTCATCAGGCTTAGTAAAAAGAATGTCTTTTGCTAATAATTTTAACCTTTTAAATAAAGTAAGTTTGACTACTTACCACTTGCTGCCTGTTGCTATCTACCATTTACATCTTAAATCCACTACTGGACTACTGAGAGTTCCTGAATGCCAGTGATATTGGGCCATGTGACGCTTCTGTCCCCTTCTATTTTCTACAGATTAATGTATTTGAAACAGCATAATTTTATACTTTCATTAACATGACTGAACATTATTATTATTATTATCGGTTATTTGTAGAGCGAACATGTATGCTATTCCTTATTAGATTAGCAATTGATTAAGAATGTTAACTTAAGGTACATTAAACCCAAAATGTTGCTTTCATGATTCAAAAGGAAAATACCATTTTAAACAACATTCCAATTTACTTCTATTATCTAATTTGCTTCATTCTTTAGATATCCTTTGCTGAAGAAATAGCAATGCACATGGGCTGATTGGTGCAGCCACCAATCAGCAGCTACTGAGCCTATTTAGATATGCTTTTCCTCATAGATATCAAGAGAATGAAGCAAATTAGATAATAGAAGTAAATTGGAAAGTTGTTTACAATTGCATGCTTATTCTAAATCACACAAAAAAATTGGGTTTCATATACCTTTAAAAAAAGATCAGCTATATTTTCTAAGCTTATTAAAAATATATCTTTTTTCATACAAACATATTGTCACAGGGTTTGCTCTGTAAGGGGGCCTGGTAAGACCATATGGCCCAGGCAGCAGTTAACTAAAGGAATCACATGGGGAGAATATGGTTAAAATAACATAAATGTCCAAGTCACTTGTATATATCTATGTATCATTTTGCTTTTAAGCCAATTTAAAGTACCACTAAATAGAGTACAATTGAGCAATTGATAAATACAGAAGAAAAAGACTATAAAATAGTTTGACGTACTGGATTAACCAGCCCTTCAACAGTCCAGAAAGGGTTAACAGACGCTTTCCACATTCACTATATATATATATATATATATATATATATATATATATATATATATATATATATATATATATATATATATATATATATATATATAGTTAATAGAGATTATTGGCACTAGAATTCATAAGACTTCAGTTTTTACCCACTTATTTCTATAAATAATTGTGTAAGTGTGTAGTGCAGATGTATAATTGTATGAATATATACACAAAAAAGAGAAAACCATCTGTAGGTGGCAAAACAAATATGTGTCTCCCACCGGTGGCTTAAGTATACCCTTTCCTGGCACTTAAACCTCAAACAGTCACAATTTCAAAAAATCTGAGGTCACAGCCTATAATTGCATTGAACAAAATAATTAATAATTAAAAGACATAATAATGCAGAAAATATATATGTATATTGCAATTGCAAAAAAGAAAAAAAAGTTCCAAAAAAGCCACAAAAGCGGTAACTGTATTTAAGTCCAAGCAGTTTGATAAGGATACCCTTAGTTAAAGAATCAGGGAGCTCCCTGTTGTAATGATTCACCAGGTTTGGGCTATTTCCACCCAATAATATGTACCTTTATATACATGCAAGCATCAACAAGCATTTCGGCAATTTACTTCATATTGCGAGGAACCCCGTTAGTAAGCAAGGTTAAAGTTAAGCAGTCTCCCCCATATTCAGTCCGTTGATAGCATAAGTATAGGACGGATAAGCGGTCAGCCCTCCAAGCTCCTATCCATGTATTTAACTTGAAGGATACTTGATCCGTGAGTAGGGCTCTATCCTTTACTCATCTTACCCTCCTGTTCCACTCTGCTTTGATCCAGTGTTGTGTGTAAGACACTGGGGGTTCAGTTGCAGTTCAAAACCTTATGCTTACCAGACTGTGGTGGGTGTTCCGAAACTTCCAAATTATTTTTCACCTGTTTGTGGTGGCTTTCATGGGTCCTGGTGCATCCTGCTGGGAAAAAGTGTAGCTGCCTTGCTACGCATGTTTCACCCCTAAATGCACGGGGCTTCTTCCGGCTTAGTTCAAACTAAGCCAGAAGAAGCTCCGTGCCTTTAGGGGTGAAATGTGCGTAGCAAGGCAGCTACACTTTTTCCCAGCAGGATGCGCTGGTGAACTGCTTGTGTAATGCTGCCCCCTGCAGATTCGCGGTCAATCGCTAGCAGGGGGTGTCAATCAACCTGATTGTATGCAATCGGGCGGATTGCTGTCCTCCGCCTCAGAGGCGGAGTACGAGTTAAGGAGTCTTAAGACCGCTGCTTCTTAACTCCTGTTTCCGGCGAGCCTGAAGGCTTGCGCAGAAACAGATGTTTTTTTGGCCTAATTCAAGCCATGATAAATTGGCCCCATAGTCTTTACCGTTATAAACATTGACAATCTGAAAACAATCAAACCCCATCTAAGAATAGAGGACCATCCAAAGCCAACCCTTATTGGGCAGATATTATAAGGCACTCAGGGTGATGGTTGATCACAGTAATAAAAATCCCATAATACCAAACTATGGCCTAGATTATGAGTTTTGCGTTAGAAGCTGTGCGGTGCTAACAAGCAGTTTAAACTCACCACTCACTTAAAGACAGCGCAGGTATTACAGGTTTTTAGAAACCCTGCGTTAACCACAAAAAAGTGAACGAAGAGCAAAATTTTGCTCCAAATCTCACCTCAATACAAGCGCTGCTTACGTTATCGGTGAGCTGGCTAAACGTGCTCATGCACAATTTCCCCATAGGAATCAATGGGGGAGAGCCAGCTGAAAAAAACCTAACACCTGCAAAAAAGCAGTGTAAAGCTCCTAATGGAGCCCCATTGATTCCTATGGGGAAATAAAAGTTATGTCTACACCTAACACCCTAACATGAACCCCGAGTCTAAACACCCCTAATTGTACACTTATTAACCCCTAATCTGCCGCCCCCGACATCGCCGACACCTACATTATATTATTAACCCCTAATCTGCCACTCCGGACACCGCCGCCACCTACATTATACTTATGAACCCCTAATCTGCTGCCTCCAACATTGCCGACACCTACATTATATTTATTAACCCCTAATCTGCCTTCCCCAATGTCGCCGCAACCTAACTACATTTATTAACCCCTAATCTGCTGCCCTCAACGTCACCACCACTATAATAAAGTTATTAACCCCTAAACCTAAGTCTAACCCTAACCCTAACCCCACCTAACTTAAATATAATTTGAATAAAATTACTAAATAATTCCTAATAAAATAAACCCTAAGATAGCTACAATAAAACTAATAGTTACATTGTATCTATCTTAGGGTTCATTTTTATTTTACAGGCAACTTTGTATTTATTTTAACTAGGTACAATAGTTATTAATAGTTATTAACTATTTAATAACTACCTAGTTAAAATAAAGACAAATTTACCTGTAAAATAAAGCCCCCCCAAAATAAAAAGCCCTACCATACACTAATTTACAAATAGCCCTTAAAAGGGCCTTTTTCTGGACATTGCCCCAAAGTAATCAGCTCTTTTACCTGAAAAAAAATTACAATTCCCCCCCAATTAAAACCCACCACCCACACAACCAACCCTACTCTAAAACCCACCCAATACGCCCTTAAAAAAACCTAACACTAACCCCTTGAAGATCACCTTACCGGGTTCCTTTAAATGACGTCATCCAAGATGGCGTCCCTTCAATTACGATTGGCTGATAGAATTTTATCAGCCAATCGGAATTAAGGTAGAAAAAATCCTATTGGCTGATTGCAACAGCCAATAGAATGCCAGCTCAATCCTATTGGCTGATTGGAATTGAAGGGACGCCATCTTGGATGACGTCATTTAAAGGAACCTTCATTCTGTGTTTAGTCATCGTTTGAAGAGGATGGTCTGCGTCGGATGTCTTGAAGATGGACCCGATCCGCGCCGGATGGATGAAGATAGAAGATGCCGTCTGGATGAAGACTTCTGCCCGTCTGGAGGACCACTTCGCCCGGCTTGGATGAAGACTTCTCCCGGCTTCTTTGAGGACTAGAGTAACTATTGTACCTAGTTAAAATAAATACAAAGTTGCCTGTAAAATAAAAATAAACCCTAAGATAGATACAATGTAACTATTAATTATATTGTAGCTAGCTTAGGGTTTATTTTATAGGTAAGTATTTAGTTTTAAATAGGAATAATTTAGCTAATTGTAGTAATTTTATTTAGATTTATTTAAATTATATTTGTTAGGGGGTGTTAGGGTTAGGGTTAGACAGGTTTCGGGGTTAATAACTTTATTATAGTGGCAGCGACATTGGTGGCGGCAGATTAGGGGTTAATAAATGTAGGTAGGTGGCGGTGATGTTAGGGCCGGCAGATTAGGGGTTAATAATGTTTAAATAGTGTTTGCGATGCGGGAGTGCGGAGGTATAGGGGTTAATATATTTATTATAGTGGTGGCGATGTCCGGTTCGGCAGATTAGGGGTTAAAATATTTATTTTAGTGTTTGCGATGTGGGGGGGGGCCTCGGTTTAGGGGTTAATAGGTAGTTTATGGGTGTTAGTGTACTTTTTAGCACTTTAGTTAAGAGTTTTATGCTACGGCGTTGTAGTGTAAAACTCTTAACTACTGACTTTTAAATGCGGTACCAGGCTTGACAGGAGAGGGTTTACCACTCACTTTTTGTCAGACTCGTAATACTGGCGCTATGCAAGTCCCATTGAAAATATAGGATACGCAACTGATGTAAGTGGATTTGCGATATTTCCGAGTCTGGCCAAAAAAGTGAGTGGTACACCTGTAACTTCAAGACTCGCAATACCAGTGGGCGTTAAAAAGCAGCGTTAGGAGCTCTTAACGCTGCTTTTTAAGGCTAACGCACAACTCGTAATCTAACCGTATATGCGTAGATGCACCATCAGTAAACATACAGCCCAGTGTATTTCCTGGTTGCACAGTTACCGATCACATGACCAAGGACCAGTCTGATCACATGACCCAAATTTGTGAATCATGACGTGTGTGTGTGGACTCAGCTGGAGTATGTGTATCTAAATGAGTGAATAAGTAAAAAAAGAACAACCTAAACAGTGAGATCGCTAAATGTTATGTGATAAGTCTACACACACACAATTAGCAAACATAAAAACCTACAGACATGAGGTCTTCATGACAAATCGCACTTAGAATATGAAATGAGCAGTAGATTAATATGTGACAATAGTAAAATACATATTTATATACTGTGTAATTTTGCACAGGCTCAGTAAGAGCCTCATCGTCTAAAAAGAACATGCCCATTTTGATATTGGAAGTAAATTTGATTTTTTTTTGCTTTATCTGAATCATGAAACTTGAGACTTTAGTGGCCCTTGAATGCAGTGCAATGGTTTGGTTTAGACTGTAGTGGAAAAAGAGTTGGGGGTGTCCTTTTATTTTATTGACCCAGACAGCACATTATCAATGCAATACCTTGAGCCTGCCCTGTATTTTTAACATGTCTAAATGGTGCTCTATTATATGTGTGAAGGAAATTTGTTGGGTATAACTTTTCTTTAAGATAATTTGATGACTCACTGCTGGTAAGCAACCAGCATTAATACTTGTTTTGTAAGTACATACTTACCTAAGCAAATATTTTTCTTAAGTGATTCTAATCTCTGTGCAGATTCAAGACCAGTGTATTAGTTTATAAAATACTAATCTATTCTCATTTAGAACTTGTTCCATTAAATTTAATTCCATTAAAGAAAACCACAGTAGCGGTGAAGAGGCAATGATACAGGAAGTGTCCTGTTGTGGTTTACCAGGACCTGTATACTTGCAGTCTAATGCAGTCTGTAATTTTTTTGTTGGACACTTAAAAGCACCACATGTCTTTGAAAGGTTTACAATTGCTGGACCAGAAGAAGCAAATATAATTATTCAAATTCATGCTTACTTTATATTACAATGTTTACAATAATGAGATTTATTTTGTGTAATAGAAAGTGAGTGTGAGTAGGTGCATTGTTTACCATAAAAATAGTAGCCAAATATTTGTATGTATATATATATATATATATATATATATATATATATATATATATATATATATATATATATATATATATATATATATATATACTGTATATAACATAAAGTGAATGTAATTTAAATGGTGTTCATGTGTTCCAGTTCTGTTATTAATTATGTTGCAGAACTAAATAGATGAATAGGAAATCACAAGGTTGTAGACTGAAGTGTTTTTTGTGGAAATTATTTTTAGTTCAGAGATTGCTATAAAATACTTTTAGGACAGGTAGACCTCAAAACTCCTCCTGCTTTAATGTGTAAAATGTGTTTTTGAATACTGACAAAGATTGTTTATGATTTATAAATATATTATTAATATTTTGTCTCAGTAATATCAATCCACTGAAATATATGGGCTGGATCCCATTCAAGTGACACCAGATTTTTTTAGTTTTTACAGATTTTTTTAGTGATAGCTCCTAACTTGCGGTCGTCCTGATCAACCACCAGGAAGTTTCTGACCCAATCAACTATATCACTGGCATCTATACTACATAGGCCCCAGTTTTATTCTCCCCTTAACCATAAACTCTGCTTCCCAGATACTCCCCACAATTTAACCCTTACAACCATTCACCTGTTATCCCCCACTATTGTTAAACTTAACCACAAAGCCCCCACAACACATAAATCTAACCACACTTTACAGATTACCCATGTATTCGCCCTAATTGCAACCTCCACCAAGCACAAGAAACCTTAATGATGACCAAATACCACCAGAACACTTAAATTAGCCTTAAGTGTCGTGCCCTCCCAGATGCAAGTAACTGTTATGGTTGAGTCAATCCTCCCCAGTGCAATTAACATTAGCCTACCAGTGATCTTCCCCATTGCAAAACCTCCTTGAATGGAAATATTCTTATGAATCCTCCAAAGAAACCTCACAAAATTACCTCCTTTAATAACCTCCCACCAACTGTACTACTCCCAAGCATACCGTACTCAGTCAGTAGCAACCTCCTATGCAACAAGTTTCCATTAATACAACTTTTCCTTCCTGAAGTTCCTGTGGTCTTAAGCATATTCTACAGCTACAAGCAGCAAAAAATCAGGTGGAAGATTCCAGAAAAAAATGAAGACCCCAATGATTTATGGAATGGTAACAATATAAAGTTTTTTTTGCTGTTTTTTTTTTTTTTTTTTGTAATTTAGGGAGTTATTTACAGTGCAGGAGGGTCCATGTGGGAAATCATGTTAATAGATTTTGTGATTGGCTACAGATGGTTAGTCATGTAGGGTTTTATTGTGGAGGGGATACAGAAGAAGTGTTTAGAGTTATGGGAGGTTGTGATGGAGGATCAAAGGTTAATAGCCGGTGGCTTATATATTTTTTTTTGCTACCATAGACACAGGAATATCTGTTGTGCCTTAACTCTCCTGCACCCCACTAGATCCCTAGATGAGTATGAATGATTGATTTTTATTAAAATGATCAAATAAAATAGTGGAAAGGCTTCATGCCACACATCTACCCCTCAAAGAGCTAGATTACAAGTGAAGCGCTATTTAACACTTCAGCTCAAGCATTAACTGTGCTAGAAGTAAGCTTTTTGTGCAAGTCGGGTTGCAGTCATATTATTAGTTGAAAATAAGCCGTTTTCGCTCACATGCTAACCCGAAGAGCATAAAAAGCCAAACTTAGGATATCGTGCATGCAATCATGTATATAATAACTTTTTTGTGCATTTTTTTAAAAATAATTTTTATTAGATGGTGTTATTATGAGTGTAACTGTGCTTTACAATGTATTTTTTATGTGTTTTGTACAAATTTTTTGTTTTGCGAAACTGATAACCAGAGCTCTGAGGATGCGGTAATCATTAATTTGATAAGAGGCAGGAGAATAAGATTTAAAATAGAACCCCAATTCTGAAAAAGTTGCGACAGTATGTAAAAAAGAAAAAGAAAAAAAATAATTTCCCCTGTACTATATTGATAACACATAAGTTACACATTATTGACACATAATTTGATGTTTTACTTTGTGAATTGAATGTATTTTTTAAAAATATACACTCATTTCAAATCTGATGACTGCAACACACTCCAAAAAAGTAAGGAAAGTCCACTGTTTGCCACTGTGTAACATCACCTTTTCTTTTAAGGAGATATCCAACAGGACAGAGACCCCTTGACTAATGATCTAAATAGATCACCTGAGACAGATTGGAGTGATCCCCATTCAACTGACTCAGTGGTGAGGAGGCTAATGGAATCTTGCAAATTAAATTGCGTCTGATGCTGCCACCATCAGACCCACTAACTCCATGCACTGTGTTATAGTAGGATGAGAAAGAGCTTGTAGATTCTGACAGGCTGACTGGAGTTTGAGTTTGCATTGGTCTATTAAATGTAGTCTGTGTTAAAAGGTATGAAATACCTCTAAAAGTCACTTTGCGCTTAGATTATTCTAATTCTGCAATAAAGATCTAAAGGATTTGTTTCACTATTTAGCCCAAGCAAACAAAAAGTAACCTAATTGTGTTATTAAAAACAGATACACAGAAATATTGTTCAAAATAAATGTACTTATTAAAAAGATATCTATTACTGCACACAAAAAAAACATTAAACATACACACCCTCTAAATAAAACTTCTTATAAAATCAGTAGTCCTTCCCCGGGGAAAACACTTAATAAAAAGATGCAATAAATGTTCCAGACATCCACAAATGTAAAAATTGTAAATTCATTAAAAACCACAAAAAAAAACCATAAAAATATTGTGCAATGCTAATTTATTATGCTTTAAAACGTGTAATTCAGTTTCTGGTTTATTACGATTTAAACTTTGTTTCCTTGTATAAATCACACAAGTTTAAGGAGAATCAGTAGTTATTTTCACGATTTTTGTAACAACTTCAGGTCTTCCCGGATCACCTTACTTCTATCTTCCTTGATTGGCCAATTATTGTTTAATCCCACTGCTTTTGGTAGACACTGATCCACAGAGTTAAGCTACCCGGCTCTAACACAAAGAATACTTCTGTTCCGGCATGGAATAGGGACCAGCTTTTCTGGAATAAGTAAGGTGTCCTATTTGGTACAAAATGTCTGCACTTCATCAAGGCGTTTAAAGTCCCGCTCTTTATCAAGCAGAGTGATATACCTCATTCTGAAGTAATAAATGACTCCAGACTAGTCATCAGAAGATATCCTGAAGTATGCCCACAGGCCTAAATGTTTACATTAGATGACTCTAGAGCCATTCACTGGCTGTTCATGCTTGTGAAGTAATCAGTAAGGTAATCTGCTAATCATTCTGAAGTCATCACCAAGAATGATTTACCTTAGCTGATGACTTTACAAGCCTGATAATCATCAAATGACTCCACGATGGTCTCTAAAGTAATCCTATTTGTTCTCATCTTGTGTGCTTTTTATAGCTGTTCCAATCCATTGTCTTAAAGGGATATTCCTGTTTATTTATTACAAAACTTTTATATTGCACAAATATATCTCATTTTTATACATAAGAAGTCAACTTCATAAAAATAATTTATCATAATTATTTTTGTATTTACAGACATATATACACATATAAACACATACGAATATATACACACATATATATATATATATATATATATATATATATATATATATATATATATATATATACAAATGCATTTGAAACCTTTGCAGTTAAGTAGATGGAAACATATAAAAACATATTTATGCAATATTCATTTTTAATAAAGTGTTATACTGTGCATTTATTCTAAATATTTTACATTCCAATGTTCTACAAATAGCACAATCTGTTCTATGTATTTCAAAATAGATATTCATATATATATATACAGTATCTATACCTATATATAATTATGTATATACAGTATATAGGTATAAATATATATTTGTGCAAAAAACATCAGATACATATAAATATGTACAGGGAGTGCAGAATTATTAGGCAAATGAGTATTTTGACCACATCATCCTCTTTATGCATGTTGTCTTACTCCAAGCTGTATAGGCTCGAAAGCCTACTACCAATTAAGCATATTAGGTGATGTGCATCTCTGTAATGAGAAGGGGTGTGGTCTAATGACATCAACACCCTATATCAGGTGTGCATAATTATTAGGCAACTTCCTTTCCTTTGGCAAAATGGGTCAAAAGAAGGACTTGACAGGCTCAGAAAAGTCAAAAATAGTGAGATATCTTGCAGAGGGATGCAGCACTCTTAAAATTGCAAAGCTTCTGAAGCGTGATCATCAAACAATCAAGCGTTTCATTCAAAATGGTCAACAGGGTCACAAGAAGCGTGTGGAAAAACCAAGGCGCAAAATAACTGCCCATGAACTGAGAAAAGTCAAGCGTGCAGCTGCCAAGATGCCACTTGCCACCAGTTTGGCCATATTTCAGAGCTGCAACATCACTGGAGTGCCCAAAAGCACAAGGTGTGCAATACTCAGAGACATGGCCAAGGTAAGAAAGGCTGAAAGACGACCACCACTGAACAAGACACACAACCTGAAACGTCAAGACTGGGCCAAGAAATATCTCAAGACTGATTTTTCTAAGGTTTTATGGACTGATGAAATGAGAGTGAGTCTTGATGGGCCAGATGGATGGGCCCGTGGCTGGATTGGTAAAGGGCAGAGAGCTCCAGTCCGACTCAGACGCCAGCAAGGTGGAGGTGGAGTACTGGTTTGGGCTGGTATCATCAAAGATGAGCTTGTGGGGCCTTTTCGGGTTGAGGATGGAGTCAAGCTCAACTCCCAGTCCTACTGCCAGTTTCTGGAAGACACCTTCTTCAAGCAGTGGTACAGGAAGAAGTCTGCATCCTTCAAGAAAAAAATGTTTTTATGCAGGACAATGCTCCATCACACACGTCCAAGTACTCCACAGCGTGGCTGGCAAGAAAGGGTATAAAAGAAGAAAATCTAATGACATGGCCTCCTTGTTCACCTGATCTGAACCCCATTGAGAACCTGTGGTCCATCATCAAATGTGAGATTTACAAGGAGGGAAAACAGTACACCTCTCTGAACAGTGTCTGGGAGGCTGTGGTTGCTGCTGCCCGCAATGTTGATGGTGAACAGATCAAAACACTGACAGAATCCATGGATGGCAGGCTTTTGAGTGTCCTTGCAAAGAAAGGTGGCTATATTGGTCACTGATTTGATTTTGTTTTGTTTTTGAATGTCAGAAATGTATATTTGTGAATGTTGAGATGTTATATTGGTTTCACTGGTAAAAATAAATAATTGAAATGGGTATATATTTGTTTTTTGTTAAGTTGCCTAATAATTATGCACAGTAATAGTCACCTGCACACACAGATATCCCCCTAAAATAGCTAAAACTAAAAACAAACTAAAAACTACTTCCAAAAATATTCAGCTTTGATATTAATGAGTTTTTTGGGTTCATTGAGAACATGGTTGTTGTTCAATAATAAAATTAATCCTCAAAAATACAACTTGCCTAATAATTCTGCACTCCCTGTATTTATGAATAAATATAATTGGAATGTGAAATATTAATATTTTCATGTTGGGTTAGCACACTTGAGAATATGCGATTGGGTTTGCGTGCAAATAGGGTGTTCTTTTTCCACTTTTTTTGCTCCATTGGTTGCACACTCTAGTAAGCCACTTCCTAGACCATTCCTAATTGGTCTCAGCAGAAAAGGTATGTAACCCTTATTTTTTCAAAATTTAAACAACTAATACATATTTTTTAAAAATACATGTACAAATTATTCTCAGACGAATCTTTGCTTTGAATACAACATTCAAGCAATTATTTATTTAGTGTTTAGCGTCCCTTTAAAGTCTCTGAAAAGCCTGGTATAAAATCCTGCAGTTCCTGTTTTTTATAAGGTTTGTTGGATTTTATGTGTTTAACTAGATTTTGTCAGGTAGTTCATTGCCATCCAGTGCTTGATTGCTTACAAGCCGCAATTCATAGATACAGGTTTGGTTAGGCAAGCAGAGGATATAGGACTTGATCTTTAAATGTTTCATATTTCCTCTATGCATTAAACCAAAGAATAATAACAATACATTGCTTAAGATTCAATAACACTGAAAATGTAATTCTAAATTGCAATAATTATGTAAGTCACAGAGCTTATGGGGTGGATTTATCATAGTGCGAGCAGACATGATACAATCGATAAATTGAGACAGCACATGCTGTCGGCATTTATCATTGCACCAGCAGTTCTTGTGAACTGCTTGTGCAATGCCGCCCCCTGCAGATTCACGGGCTGCTAGCAGGGGGTGTCAATCAACCTGATCGTATTCGATTGGGTTGATTTCTGTCCGCGGCATCAGAGCAAGCTGACAATTTATGGAGCAGCGGTCTAATATTTAATGAATGTCATTGTTTTAAAACATCCCTGTTTTTTGACAATCAAAAGATAAATGTTCAATATTAATTTATATTGGGATTTAGCTATTAGACAATAACATAATGTATTTATGTTTTTGCCGATATCCTCAAAGACTACTGCAGATGACAAATTGTAGTATTGTACAAACCTCAAAACATAAATTTCCTTTTTAAATAATGATTCACACACTTTGTGGTTAGAAAGCAGATGTTGTAACAGCTGTGTTTATACAGATGTGTTAACTCTATTCCAGTGCATGTCATACATAAACATATTACTGTTGTCTTCCCTCTACCAAATATGGACAATGCAAATCTAACTAAAAATAAAAGGAAATAATGTTAAACAATGTTTAAAAAGCGTTAGGTTATTTGAAGTCAAGTAAAATGCAATAAATTACGGTAATAGTATGTTTTAATCTATTCTGTAACATGTTTTGAGTGATGCAAACACATAACATGAAATAGTAACTAGATTTTCCAAAACCCTTCCTCATTAAATATGCCAGATTTTAAGATTTGTGTACAATCTTAGAGCAAGGGAGAAAATATGGCTCAAAAGTGGGGGATGAGTGTATGCAAGCAGGTGGAGGATACTCTAGTATCTCCTGCTTTTCATTAGTTGTGCATACTCTGTCAGAAATCATAACTATATATATATATATATATATATATATTTATTTATATATATATATATATATATATATATATATATATATATATATATATATATATATATATATATATATATATAAAAAAAACACGGAAAGGGGGACTGCACTCCAAAACCGGACCAGGTGCACATCCCAGTGAGCTAGCTGGTGAGTGCTGGGTTTCCTTTATGTGTTGTATTTGTTTTGTAATCCCCCATGGTTCTTGCACCTACTCCTGTCTGGGGTTAACTGCCTATGACTCTGGTGACAGCACAGCTTTTTGTGAGTGCTATTTAGCGCCCAGGGCTGGCATGTTGAGGGTCATGGGATGTGTACCTGGTCCGGTTTTGGAGTGAAGTCCCACTTTCCGTGTTTTGTATGTTGCTGGGTGATTACATATACCTGTGCACCCCTCCCTTGTTCCCAGTTTGTCTGGCTTTGAGAGCCTGCATTGTGTGGCTGTGTTAGGGACTCAGGTGTTGGAAAGGACCTTGACGTGGTGCCTGAGCTTGTCCCATTTGGCCAGATGCGGTGACTAACCTTTCCATTTTAAATCTTAGATGTGAGCTAGCTAGTGAATGCTGGGTTTCCTTTATATGTTTTATATATATATATATATATATATATATATATATATTTAAAGAGAGGAAGGCACTCACCATTTTTAACATAGGGAATTATTTATTCCTTTACCATAGCGTAACGTTTCGGGTTGTTACCCCCGTTTTCAGACAGACAACCAGACCCAACATGAAACAGATCCTTAAATACCCTCTCCCCTCAATCACCCAGTGCAAGTGTTGGCACGGAGCGCGCATCATCACACTGTGCCCGTATCCTAGCAACCACTAATAAACAAAAAAACTATGTGACCAGCGTGTATTAAACATAAAAACAATATTACTGACAATATCACTAAGTTCGGAGCTAGCACTGTCCCGTAAGAGACCTACTAGATCTACAAATCAAGTGCATTATATTACACTATACACAATGATATACCGGAGTCATAACCATCAACAGCTATTCTGCAGCTATTGGCTCTCCCGTATTAGCTGTATTCACATGTAATCGGCATCAGCATGCTTACCATTAACTCTTACTGTACTTAACGTTCTACAGGGTAAAAGCATTGCATAGACCTGATTAGACTATTTCGGCTATAAACAGACCAGGACAGGCATTAGGAGGCTTTAAAATGCGAGACCATCGGTAATAAGCCTTACCATATACAGGGAGTGCAGAATTATTAGGCAAGTTGTATTTTTGAGGATTAATTTTATTATTGAACAACAACCATGTTCTCAATGAACCCAAAAAGCTAATTAATATCAAAGCTGAATAGTTTTGGAAGTAGTTTTTAGTTTGTTTTTAGTTATAGCTATTTTAGGGGGATATCTGTGTGTGCAGGTGACTATTACTGTGCATAATTATTAGGCAACTTAACAAAAAACAAATATCTACCCATTTCAATTATTTATTTTTACCAGTGAAACCAATATAACATCTCAACATTCACAAATATACATTTCTGACATTCAAAAACAAAACAAAAACAAATCAGTGACCAATATAGCCACCTTTCTTTGCAAGGACACTCAAAAGCCTGCCATCCATGGATTCTGTCAGTGTTTTGATCTGTTCACCATCAACATTGCGTGCAGCAGCAGCCACAGCCTCCCAGACACTGTTCAGAGAGGTGTACTGTTTTTTCCTCCTTGTAAATCTCACATTTGATGATGGACCACAGGTTCTCAATGGGGTTCAGATCAGGTGAACAAGGAGGCCATGTCATTAGATTTATTTCTTTTATACCCTTTCTTGCCAGCCTTGTTTTTCTTGAAGGATGCAGACTTCTTCCTGTATCACTGCTTGAAGAAGGTGTCTTCCAGAAACTGGCAGTAGGACTGGGAGTTGAGCTTGACTCCATCCTCAACCCGAAAAGGCCCCACAAGCTCATCTTTGATGATACCAGCCCAAACGAGTACTCCACCTCCACCTTGCTGGCGTCTGAGTCGGACTGGAGCTCTCTGCCCTTTACCAATCCAGCCACGGGCCCATCCATCTGGCCCATCAAGACTCACTCTCATTTCATCAGTCCATAAAACCTTAGAAAAATCAGTCTTGAGATATTTCTTGGCCCAGTCTTGACGTTTCAGCTTGTGTGTCTTGTTCAGTGGTGGTCGTCTTTCAGCCTTTCTTACCTTGGCCATGTCTCTGAGTATTGCGCACCTTGTGCTTTTGGGCACTCCAGTGATGTTGCAGCTCTGAAATATGGCCAAACTGGTGGCAAGTGGCATCTTGGCAGCTGCACGCTTGACTTTTCTCAGTTCATGTGCAGTTATTTTGCGCCTTGGTTTTTCCACACGCTTCTTGCGACCCTGTTGACTATTTTGAATGAAACGCTTGATTGTTCGATGATCACGCGTCAGAAGCTTTGCAATTGTAAGAGTGCTGCATCCCTCTGCAAGATATCTCACTATTTTTGACTTTTCTGAGCCTGTCAAGTCCTTCTTTTGACCCATTTTGCCAAAGGAAAGGAAGTTGCCTAATAATTATGCACACCTGATATAGGGTGTTGATGTCATTAGACCACACCCCTTCTCATTACAGAGATGCACATCACCTAATATGCTTAATTGGTAGTAGGCTTTCAAGCCTATACAGCTTGGAGTAAAACAACATGCATAAAGAGGATGATGTGGTCAAAATACTCATTTGCCTAATAATTCTGCACTCCCTGTATAAGCATTCAACAAACATCAACAAACAATGCAAAGAAATAAAATAAAATAAAACTCAGTAAAAAAAACAACATTAAATAAACGTTATGCTATGGTAAAGGAATAAATAATTCCCTATGTTAAAACCGGTGAGCACCTTCCTCTCTTTAAATATACTGGACTTTTTTCTGACGTGCACCCCGGTATTGTTTGGACACCGTAAGTGCTAGGCTATACTACAGAAGTTTTATATATATATATATATATATATATATATATATATATATATATATATATATATATATATATATATATATATATATATATATATATATATATATATACAGTGGATATAAAAGTCTACACACCCCTGTTAAAATGTCAGGTTTCTGTGATGTAAAAAAATGAGACAAAGATTAATCATTTCATTTTTCCACCTTTAATGTGACCTATAAACTGTACAACTCAATTGAAAAACAAACTGAAATCTTTTAGGTAAAGGGAAATAAAAATAAAAAACTAAAATAATATGGTTGCATAAGTGTGAACACCCTTTTATAACTGGGGATGCAGCTATGTTCAGAATTAAGCAATCACATTCAAAATCATGTTAAATAGGAGTCAGTACTTACCTGTCATCATTTAAAGTGCCTCTTATTAACACCAAATAAAGTTCAGCTGTTCTAGTAGGTCTTTCCTGACATTTTGTTAGTCGCATCCTACAGCAAAAGCCATGGTCTGCAGAGAGCTTCTAAAGCATCAGAGGGATCTCATTGTTAAAAGGTATTAGTTAGGAGAAGGGTACAAAATAATTTCCAAGGCATTAGATATACCATGGAACACAGTGAAGACAGTCATCATCAAGTGAAGAAAATATGGTGCAACAGTGACATTACCAAGAACTGGATGTCCCTCCAAAATTGATGTAAAGACGAGAAGAAAACTGGTGTGGGAGGCTGCCAAGAGGCCTACAGCAACATTAAAGGAGCTGCAGGAATATCTGGCAAGTACTGGCTGTGTGGTACATGTGACAACAATCGCCCGTATTTGTCATATGTCTGGGCTATGGGGTAGAGTGGCAAGACAGAAGCCTTTTCTTACAAAAAAAAAATCCAAGCCCGACTAAATTTTGCAAAAGCACATCTGAAGTTTCCCAAATGCATGTTGCAAAAGGTGTTCTGGTCTGATGAAACCAAAGTTGAACTTTTGGCCATAATTCCAAAAGATATGTTTGGCGCAAAAACAACACTGCATATCACCAAAAGAACACCATACCCACAGCGAAGCATGGTGGTGTCAGCATCATGCTTTGGGGCTGTTTTTCTTCAGTTGGAACTGGGGCCTTAGTCAAGGTAGAGGGAATAATGAACAGTTCCAAATACCAGACAATATTGGCACAAAACCTTCAGGCTTCTGCTAGAAAGCTGAACATAAAGAGGAACTTCATCTTTCAGCATGACAACGACCCAAAGCATACATCCAAATCAACAAAGGAATGGCTTCACCAGAAGGAGATTAAAGTTTTGGGATGGTCCAGCCAGAGCCCAGACCTGAATCCAATTCAAAATCTGTGGGGTGATCAGAAGAGGGCTGCGCACAGGAGATGCCCTCACATTCTGACAGATTTAGAGTGTTTTTGCAAAGAAGAGTGGGCAAATCTTGCCAAGTCAAGATGTGCCATGCTGAAAAACTCATACCCAAAAAGACTGAGTGCTGTAATAAAATCAAAAGGTGCTTCAATAAAGTATTTGTTTAAGGGTGTTCACACTTATGCAACCATATTATTTTAGTTTTTTATTTTTATTTTCCTTTACCTAAAAGATTTCAGTTTGTTTTTCAATTGAGTTGTACAGTTTATAGGTCACATTAAAGGTGGAAAAAGTTCTGAAATGATTAATCTTTGTCTCATTTTTTTACATCACAGAAACCTGACATTTTAACAGGGGTGTGTAGACTTTTTATATCCACTGTATATATATATATATATATATATATATATATATATATATATATATATATATATATATATATATATATATATATATATATATATATATATCCTCTGTAGTATAGCCTAGCACTTACGGTGTCCAAACAATACCGGGGTGCACGTCAGAAAAAAGTCTAGTCCTGTCTGAGGACGAGCCGGTCAGGCTCGAAAGCGTTCACAATAAAGTGGATCAACAAGTAAGTCCTGTGGAGTGCACTTTCTTCAGCCTGTCTATATATTTATATCAACAAGGCATTTTTGTCCACACAACTGCCGCTCACTGGATATTTTATCTTTTTCAGACCATTCTCTGTAAACCCTAGAGATGGTTGTGCGTGAAAATTCCAGTAGATCAGCAGTTTTTTAAACACTCAGACCAGCCCGTCTGGCACCAACAACCATGCCACGTTCAAAGTAACTTAAATCTCCTTTCTTCCTCATTCTGATGCTCGGTGTGAACTTCAGCAAGTTGTTTCCACCATGTCTAGATGCCTAAATACATTGAGTTGCTGCCATGTGATTGGTTGATTAGCAATTTGTGTTACCAAATTGAACAGGTGTACCTAATAAAGTGGCCGGTAAATGTATATATATATATATAATAGAAAAAAGGTGAAATGCCAGCTCTACCCAATTTAATATTGTATTGATTGACCTCTGATATGTGAGTAGATATATCAGAGGGTGCACGGGGGCATAAGAGTTAATATTGCTATAATATCAGGAATTGGAAGAGGGGACAGAAAAAAAGATAGAAAAAAGTATGCCCTATGCCAGCACAAATCATAAAATTTAGGATTATAATAATAAGTCGTAAAGGCTGGATGTCAAACCTGTAGGCACAGGAGAAATAAGCCCTCTCCTATAAACATATAAAAAAACACTAGTAATGCCATAATACAAAATTATAAATTTATTACTTTAACATACTAATATATTGAACATCATAAGAGCGAACTAAAACCTGACTTTCATAAGAAAAAACCTAGTTACCAATGGCCATTGGAAAAAATAAAATTGGGAAAATATGCAAAGTCCACAGTAAAGACATCGATAGTATTAAAGCATAAAGACTATGTTCCGAATTTAGAACTAGTGCTATAGCGGTCAAGCAGTTAGCAGGGATACAGTCTATTAGTATTGCGAGTGTTAGTAAATACTTCCAGGGATTCCTGGGTATACTCGTTATGGGGTACAACCTTCTGAGGGATACACCATCGCTCCAAGAGACCCTTAAAGAAAGACAGTAATAGTATGGACTGATCTCACCCGTCTTCGGTAGCGACCTTCATTCATATGTAGAGCCGTATTCCGCTAAAGTGCTGGTGCTGGTGATCTCGCTCCTCCTCAATGTTGTGGCCAAATTCAATCAGGTGGCTGTTGACCTTATGCTGCGGTCACTTGTATTATTGGAAACTGTGTATATTTTTTCCCTGCGGTCCAATGGATCCAGGGCCCTCAGCTGGCCTAGCTGAGGTATACTATGAAAACAACACTACATGTGTTTCGCCGCCAGGTATACTCTGTGCGGCTTCTTCAAGGCGTACATTTCCTATCTCTCTCCCCTGCTTGGCATAATCTATATGAACTGCTGCTGTTGCTAATCACTATTACTGTTTGGTCACTGTTTGGAGACTGTTTGTACTTTGAGACTGCTTCACTCTTGAGACTTGCACTAGTTCTAAATTCGGAACATAGTCTCTTTGCTTTAATACCATCGATGTCTTTACTGTGGACTTTGCATATTTTCCCAATTTTATTTTTTCCAATGGCCATTGGTAACTAGGTTTTTTCTTATGAAAGTCAGGTTTTAGCACTTTTTGCTACTAATTCACTCGTTCTTATGATGTTCAATATATTAGTATGTTAAAGTAATAAATTTATAATTTTGTATTATGGCATTACTAGTGTTCTTTACATGTTTATAGGGGAGGGGCTTATTTCTCCTGTGCCTACAGGTTTGATATCCAGCCTTTACGTCTTATTATTATAATCCTAATTTTTATGATTTATGCTGGCATAGGGCATACTTTTTTCTATCTTTTTTTCTGTCCCCTCTTCCAATTCCTGATATTATAGCAATATTAACTCTTATGCCCCCGTGCACCCTCTGATATATCTACTCACATATCAGAGGTCAATCAATACAATATTAAATTGGGTAGAGCTGGCATTTCACCTTTTTTCTATTATATATATATATAAATAACGATCATTGGTTCTATTTAAATTGTGGGTTTTCCTTAGAGGGAGAGTTGGTCACAGCTTTCATGAGTCATACTGGAGTTTTGCCATCAATGGATTCCACAAGTGAGGTGGATAGGGGTTAATGCTGTAGAATATTCCAGCAGATAGGAGCTAAAAGGCCTGCCCATCTAGCCCAAGATTTATTTGTAATGTACCACCAAATTCCGAAGAGTTGGGTATATAAGTAATAGTATATAATGACAATGATTTGTGTTAACAATAATACAGATACATAAAACAGGCAAACAAAAAATAATAATATAATACAGGAAGAGGAGGGCCATGCTCTTCCAGTATATAAGTTGAAGGGTAGGAGTTAAAAGTTTTGAGGTAGCTTGGATTGTAGTTTCAGCAGTAAGGTAAGGCAGTTTAAAGGTAATTACAGAGGTAAAAAACATAAATTATTCTTACCTGATAATTTCATTTCCATCTGTGGGAGGAGAGTCTACTGCTTCATTCATTACTTGTGGGAATTAAGAACCTGGCCACCAGGAGGCTTAAATGCCTCCCCCACTCTCCTCATCCCCCAGTCATTCTGTCAAGGGAACAAGGAACAGTAGGAGAAATATCGGGGTATAAACCTTATTACATTTAGGCCCGCCCACTGGAGAAATGGGCGGGAGCAGTGGACTCTCCTCCCACAGATGGAAATTACATTATCAGGTAAGCATAATTTATGTTTTCCATCTTAATGGGAGGAGAGTCCACTACATCATTCATAACTTGTGGAAACAAATACCCAAGCTCTAGAGGACACTGAATGAAAAAAATGGGAGGGTAAAGGGAGGCAGACCCTAAACTGAGGGCACCACAGCCTTCAGAACCTTTCTCCCAAAAGCTGCTTCCACCGAAGCAAAAACATAAAGTTTGTAGAATTTTGCAAAAGTATGTAAGGAAGACCAAGTCACCGCCTTACAAATCTGCTCCATAGAGGCTCCATTCTTAAAGGCCCAAGAAGAAGCCACAGCCCTAGTTGAGTGAGCCGTAATCCTCTGAGGAGGCTTATGTCGAGCTGTCTCATAGGCCAGACAGATAATGCTCCTCCACCAAAAAGACAGCGAAGTGGAAGAGGCTCTCTGCCACCTGCACTTTCCTGAATACACCACAAATAAAGACGAAGTCTGTCTTATTTCCTTCATGGCCTGAAGAAAAAACTTCAAGGCCTGAACAACGTCCAAATTATGAAGCAACCTTTCCTTTGACAAGGAAGGGTTAGGACACAAGGAAGGAACTATTATTTCCTCATTAAAGCTACGATTCGACATGACCTTGGGAAGAACCCCCAATCCAGTGTGACAAACAGCCTTATCAGCATGAAAATCCATGTAAGGAGGCTCACATTGCAAGGCCGCTAACTCAGACACTCTGAGTAGCCATTAGAAATAGAACCTTCCAGGAAAGAAGTTTAATGTCAAGCTCAAATGGAGCCATCTGTAAGATCTTAAGAACCAAATTTAAGCTCCAAGGAGGAGCAGAATTTTGAAAGACAGGTCTGATCCTAGACAGAGCCTGAACAAAGGACTGAATATCAGGAAGCTATGCTAGCTTCTTGTGCAACAGTACAGATAAGGCCAAAATCTGACCCTTTAAGGAACTGGCAGCAAGACCCTTATCCAGACCATCCTGGAGAAAGGCCATACTCCTGGATACCCTAACCTTGTTCCAGAGATATCCCCATTCCTCACACCAGGACAAGAAGGTCCTCCACACCTTATGATAGATGCGCTGAGTGACCGTCTTCCTGGCATAAATGAGAGTATCAATCATTCTCTCCGAAAATCCTCTATTGGCTAAGACTAGACATTCAATCTCCATGCAATCAGCCTCAGAGAATCGAGATTTTGGTGTACAAATGGACCCTGAACCAGCAGATCTCTGTGACAGGGTAACCTATATTGAGGAGATGATGACATCCCTACCAGATGCGCACACTACGTCCTCCGCGGACACACCGGAGCAATCAGAATAGCCAAAGCTTTCTCCTACACAAGGTAGAAATGGCAACGGTGGAAAAATGTAATGTAAGTTGAACTCCCAGGGCACCGCTAAGGCATCTATCTGAATCTAAGGTTTATACCTAATATCAATGGGCCCTATATACTTATAACCTAACAATTACCAGTAACAATACTGGGAATAATAATTATAGCGCAACCTTCGCTTAGTTTGGGAATAAAACACTAATACATTTAAGTGTGTGCAGGGACAGCTAATTAATGCACTAATACCCAGCACATCTAGTTATATAGTGTTTTGCCCATCTCTCTTTGTGCAGACTTGCCTTTACAGAGGACTAACTAATTCAGCAGTTCTTTTTTCTTGCTGTCTATAGCCTATCGTATACCGCCAGGGATCAATATTAAAATACTATAACAGTCAAGATCCCCTGTCAGTAAATACATTTTGAGTTTTAGAGTGCTATTTGATATACCAACCATATTACCTGAGTTCCAGCTAGTTTTAATTGTATGTGTGTGTGTGCATGAGTATGAGTCCAGTCGGACTTTAAAATATTTTTTCACCAATAAAGTTATTTAGTATAAATGAGCATGTTTGTATGCTTTTATTCATATATTTACTTATCCTTTTTTTGTCTGACCTTAATCTGTAGTGGGTCGAATTATTATATAACCCAGTAACCCGCAGTCTTTCTCTTTGTGTTGCAAATCTCTCTGCACACATTTTTGTACATTTTCATGTATATTATTGCATAAGGTTCTGGAATTCTGGGACTATAAGTATTATACAAGGTGATTTAGCCCCTGAATTAAAGAATTATAACCCACTTCCTTTCCCTCTCCATCCCCAGTAAAACGATTGTATTTTACTAGGTTATCCTAGTTTTTCTTTGAGGGAACTCATTTATACAAAATGAATTTACAACAAGATTTAGCACTCAGACAAAAAAGACTTAAAGAACTCAACCAATTATTTGACAAAACAAACATTGATGACACTTCAATAACCAAAGATGAACTTAATAACACGCTATGTAATTTACATCAAACATTATACAAGCAAACCAAAAGATGGTGGAATTGGCATTTCTTTGAGAAGTATGCAGAGCGAGGTATTATACCAAGAGGTTTAAGGATCAAAATGTTCCCAGCTTTTACTTTAAATAATGAAAGCCTAGTAAAAGAATGGGAGGGGACACTGACAGAATGTTCACTTAAATTAATCCAAATATTAATAAAACACGACACCTTGGAACTAAACAAATTAGATGCAGAGATCAAAGAACATAATGAACTTCTCAAAAAATTTGAAGAAAAATTTGATTTTGTTGAAACTTATCAGACATATCAAAGAGAATTAGACAAACTTGAGAATGAACTAATTCAAACTAAAAAACAAAAACTACAGAGAGATATAGACGATTTTCAACAACAAAGAATTTACAGGTGGCGATATCAGACATCTAACAGAAATAGGTATAATAGAACTCAAATAAGAGAAAACAACAGTGGTACAGAAACAGAAACTGACATCTCTGATAATGAAAGTAATAGAGATGAAACAGAGCCTATGACAAGAGAGCTCCCAGTACCAGCAACACAAGTTAACCCTTTACTAAGTACATCTAACACCAATAGAGACGTGTCTTTTTTAGCATTAAGCCATCGACAACAACAAACACTAAATTCGGCAACAGCCAACAAGCCAACAAGGGCAAACAAATGGAAAAACACAGGCCCCCAAAGACAATCAGAGAGGAAGAAAGAGATGTGTCCATTCACCACAATCAGGACCAACTCATGAGAGTAATAAACCTGAGCAAACACTCTCTGTATACTAATCATGAGAGTGTTCTCTCAAAAGGATTAACTTTCTGTCCCACCAATACTCTAAACAAGTTTGAGTTAATTAAAGACATACACCTATTTTCACGTAAACTGTTGTTAAAAAAGATGTACTCAAATAAAAATGATCCCTCTTTATCTAAAGAGGAATTAGACTCTTTGCAAGATTTGGAAGATCTTTTAAGTGATTCTGATACTGAAACCCAAGCTATTCAATGGAAGAAAGGGTTAAAACCGAAATCTACATACACACCACCTGCATCCATTTCACCTCAAATCAGTGTCTTTTCGCAGATTGTATGTCAAAAAATAGAAACATTGCCTATTTTTGATGTAAATAATAACCTCACTTTCTCTGAAAAAAGGGCATTGAATGATATTCAAACATGGACTGATGTAGTCATTAAGCCGTCAGACAAGGGCGGAAACATAGTGTTATGGCCTAAAGATGACTATGTTGATGAAGCAATGAGACAGTTATCTAATAAAGATTGTTATAAAAAACTACTATTTAATCCTCAATCTGACTATATGGAACAATATAATAAATTCATTGTCAGGACATGGGAGAATGGAACCATCACCAAAACCGAAAAAAAACTTTCTGATAAAAAGAACCCTACTCTTGCGACTATATACTTTTTGCCAAAAGTTCATAAAAATCTTACCAAACCACCAGGAAGACCCATAGTATCGGGCAACAATAATCTAACTGAGGCAGCCAGCAGATATATAGATCAGAGATTAAGAGAATATTTGACTGCTATGCCCTCATATGTCCGTGATACTATGGAGGTCTTAAAGATTGTGCAAAACTTACATCTTAACAGTGATACATGGCTCATTACCGCAGATGTAGAGTCATTATACACCAGTATCAGACACAATGATGGTATACAGGCAGTAAAATACTTTCTCTCCACCAATGAATCTGATAATAAAGAACACAATGAGTTTATTTTACTTCTTTTGAAGTATGTCCTGACTCACAATATCTTTACATTCAAAGATAGTTTCTACCTACAAACACAAGGAACTGCCATGGGCACTTCTTGTGCCCCAACATATGCCAACTTGTTCCTAGGGCACTGGGAACAAAAAGTTGTTTTTTCTGAAGGCATGGAAAAATACACAGACCATGTACCTTTATGGATAAGGTACATAGATGATGTGCTATTCGTTTGGGAAGGCACACGTGAACATCTTGATGAGTTCTTTTTAGTTCATAATCAAAATAATTTTAATATCAAATTAACATACCAAGCTGATCTGTGTAAAATTGATTTCCTAGATCTAACAATTACAAAAAATGCTGATGGCACTATTGCAACCAAGGTATTTAGGAAAGAAACTGCCACAAATTCACTGCTGCACAGGACAAGTGCACATCCAGGAAGCACTTTAAAAGCAATTCCATATGGAGAATTTCTATGGCTGAGGAGAAATTGCTCTGATGTCTCAACATATGAAAATGAAAGTAAACTTCTTACAACTAGACTATTACAAAGAGGCTACAGTAACAGGACCATTAAACATGCGAAATTCAAAGCTCTGAAAACATCTAGGGACACTCTATTGTGTCCTAAAATCAAAGACAATTCCACCACCATTCCCAGATTGATCACAACATATAATCCGCAGATGCAGAGTGTGATTAAGATACTCAATGAGAACTGGCACATCCTTACAAGTGACCCTGAGCTTAAAGACACAATAGGAGCAAGAGTACAAATAGGCTATAAGAGACCGAGAAATCTAAAGGATCAACTTGTACAGAGTCATTATGTACACACTCCGAAAAAAAGTGACACTGACCCTGGCATGTACCCATGTGGCACATGTTCTGTTTGTCCTCACGTCAGAAAAATTAAAGAAATTAAGGACAAATATGGGAAAAGTCAAAAACTTAAACATCACTTCACCTGCAGATCTCTGGGAGTCATTTATATCATGTATTGTGAATGTGAAAAAGCCTATGTAGGCATGACTACCAGAGAGGCAAGGGTCAGGATTCTAGAACATAAAAACAATATTAAGAACGCAGAAAAAGATTTACAAAAAGGTAAAAAGATTACAAGTGTAGCTAAACACTTTCTACTGAAACATCGAGGTCAAAGCAGCCATTTAAAATTCTCTGTTTTGCAGAAAGTCTCCCTTGGCATCAGAGGGGGCAATCTAGAAAATTCACTATTAAAAGCAGAATGTCGTTGGATACATCTACTCAATACTGTACATCCATATGGATTAAATGAATTTAACAATTACAATGTTTATTTATAATGATTTTTTTCCCCAAAAAAAGTTTTTTCCTAAATCCACTACCTTCAGAATAAATTAATAAAAACACAACTTATGTATACACTAGCTCTTCACTAAGTTTCATGAGCGATTAATCATGTTATCACACTCTTGTATTTACAAGCCATACATTTACTTAATACAATTTCTATTCTTCATGTAATAAGATTCCACATATTCACCTCACTAAATATTATTCTATACAATTATTAATTCTTCACTCTATAACAGTGTAGTAATATTCTTTATTTCTAAATGTTATTTGTACATATTGTCCAATACACACCTTGTGGAATTTAATAAATGTTCAATCCCACTTTTTTATTTTTAGAGAGTATCACATCCCCTTTATTCCTTATGTTTGCCTTTTGCTCACGTTTTTTCACAATTCTATATTATATTTACACTATTTAGTTTTTTTAATTTTACAGTGGATTTATTTATCCTGTATTAAGGATAATCGAGGAATTATTTAATCATAGTGCATCTACTGTATGCGACACTTAAAATACAGTAAATTTCTTCAAATTATGAACTTTTAATTTGATTAATATAGTAGATAATAATATCTCACTTTCTTTGAATTACTATTTTGTCTATTTTAGTACCCATATAACAAGTTTTATAAATTAACCTACAGTATAGTATAATATCAAGTAGATACAGATGACTTAGATGCCATATCTATGAAACGACTTGCAGTTTTCGGTTGATATAATTTATTACAAACTGAGACATATATCACAAGTATCACACTTTGATGCAGATAATAAAATGATGCAAACATGCACCATTTGTAGCGCACTCAATACTTTATTTCTCTCTCGATGCGTGATTATAAGTATTTGACAGATACACTAAATCTTGCCCTTTAAAATCCATTGACAATCCAGCTCGCAAATGAGAATCTGTCAGCTCACTAAGGAAATGAGCTTTTCGAAATTCCATTTGTCACACTGCGAATACTGACCAATGAGAAGTCACATAGCGCCAGTTTGGTGAACCAATTAGAATACGTAGGCGGGTTTTAGATTCTATCATTACCCGCTCCGTCCGGCCGGCGTGTACCCCTCTGAGGAAGCGTAATGTGAAACGCGCGTCAGGGGCATGAACACGGGGTTACTGAACCTCTATTTTTAATGTGATGACTCAGCCTTAGCACTCTCAATATATGCCGGATATCTATAGACAGTTAAAAGTTATCAGGTCTCCGCTATAGAAGAGACCTTTTGGTAGTTTAGTCCTTCTTTATTTCCTACTAACTTTTGTTAGGTGTTTGTAATGGGACATTTCCAATGGTGATCCCTGTATGACTTATTTATGCAACCTATAGATCAAATCAGACCAGTGATGTTTTGTAATCTAACCAGAGCATTTCTGTGGTATTTCTCCTGCTAATAGCAGGGAGTATATTTCGAAATCTATAAGCTTACGATATCTAAGCGGTTTAACTGCATAGCATTCAGACTAGCTGACAGAGCACTACTATGCAAGTTGCTAAATTACATTTGTGACTCAGATAAAAACTGGTGGATTGATAAACATTATGCTAATGAATTTAGACATTTTACCATATAGATATATCTGAGACTCTAATGTTATGTAAACCAATATTGCACTTGTTAAAAATCATATGATTAACAGTGATCGGTTTGTCTGGATACTGGGGAATTTTGTACATTTCATGCCCTATTTTCTTCAGTGACCATTTGATACACTGGATACATTTGCGGCAACGTATGTTAGTTTGTAGCAAATAATATCCATTTAAGCAATTCTATTTCAACATATTCACCCCGAGCAGTAGGTTACACACAGCAACTGCTACACTGGTGACCTAATAAAAGGCACTCACTATATCTTATTTCTGAATCTAAGGTTTATACCTAATATCAATGGGCCCTATATACTTATAACCTAACAATTACCAGTAACAATACTGGGAATAATAATTATAGCGCAACCTTCGCTTAGTTTGGGAATAAAACACTAATACATTTAAGTGTGTGCAGGGACAGCTAATTAATGCACTAATACCCAGCACTTCTAGTTATATAGTGTTTTTCCCATCTCTCTTTGTGCAGACTTGCCTTTACAGAGGACTAACTAATTCAGCAGTTATTTTTTCTTGCTGTCTATAGCCTATCGTATACCGCCAGGGATCAATGTTAAAATACTATAACAGTCAAGATCCCCTGTCAGTAAATAAATTTTGAGTTTTAGAGTGCTATTTGATATACCAACCATATTACCTGAGTTCCAGCTAGTTTTAATTGTATGTGTGTGTGTGCATGAGTATGAGTCCAGTCGGACTTTAAAATATTTTTTCACCAATAAAGTTATTTAGTATAAATGAGCATGTTTGTATGATTTTATTCATATATTTACTTATCCTTTTTATTTCTGACCTTAATCTGTAGTGGGTCGAATTATTATATAACCCAGTAACCTGCAGTCTTTCTCTTTGTGTTGCAAATCTTTCTGCACACATTTTTGTACATTTTCATCTATCAGCTCTGCCTGGGGATCCCTGGACCGCAACCCGCATCTAGGTAGCTTTAAGTTGAGTCTGGAAGCCATGAGGTCTATCTCCATCATCCCCCATCGGATGCAGATCTCCGCGAACACCTCGGGATGGAGAGACCAATCCCCTGGATGAAACGATTGTCTGCTGAGAAAATCCTCTACCCAATTGTCCACACTTGGAATGTGGATCACTGAGAGCAAACAATTGTGGTTCTCTGCCCACTCCAAAATCCGAGATACTTCCCTAATGGCTAGGGAGCTTCTTGTTCCCCCATGAAGGTTTATGTAAGCTACCGAGGCAAAGTTGTCTGACTGGAACCTGATGAATTGGGATGACCCCAGGGGGGGCCAAGCCCTCAGAGCGTTGAATATCACCTGGAGTTCCAGAATATTTATTGGTACACTCGACTCCTCTTGAGTCCACATGCCCTGTTACTTTCTGGCACCCGAATCAGCTCCCCATCCTGATAGACTTGCGTCCGTTTTCACAATCTCCCAGGATGGTTTCAGGAAGGATGTCTCCTGGGACAGTTGCCCCGGGCGGATCCACCAAGAGAGGGATTCCCTCATTGGATGTCCAGAGATATCTGTTGGGATAGATCTGAGTGATCGCCATTCCACTGTCTCAACATGCATAACTGAAGAGGTCTTAGATGGAACCTGTCAAATGGAATGACATCTATGCTGGATACCATGAGCCCAATCACCTCCATACACCTGGCCACAGATGTCCTTGAGGAGAGCCGAAGGGCAAGACAGTTGGACGCAATCTTGGAACATCTCTGATCTGTCAAGAATATCTTCATGGATATGGAATCTATTCTCGTACCCAGAAATTCCACCCTGTTGCTGGGGACCAGATAACTCTTTCCTTCGTTTATCTTCCATCCATGAGATCGAAAGAGAAGAAGAAGAGTGATTCTCCGTGAAACTGCACGAAGGGAGCCTGGACCAGGATATCATCCAGATAAGTAGCCACTGAAATACCTCTGGCTCTCGCAACCGCAAGCAGCACTCACAGAACTTTCGTGAAGATTCTTGGGGCAGTCGCCAGACCAAAAAGTAGGGCCACAAACTGGTAATTGAAATTGTCCTTGTGGATTGGCACGTGAAGGTAAGAATAATTCAGGTCTATTGTCATCATAAATTGTCCCTCTTGAACTAGGGGCAGAATTGATCTGATTGTCTCCATGACAGAAACTTGTTTAGACACTTTAGTTCCAGAATTGGGTGAAACGTGCCCTCCTTCTTGGGGACCACAAAAAGGTTTGAATAATACCCCAGACCTCTTTCTGCTAGAGGGAAGGGGGAGATAACTCAGAGAGAGAAGAGATCCCTCACACAACCTAAGAAGGCGTCTCTCTTCTCTGGTCTTGAAGATAGATTTGACAGGAGGAATCTGCCTCTGGGCAGATGAGTATTGAATCCTATCCTGTAGCCCTGGGCTATGACCTTCAGAACCCAAGGGTCCTGAATGTCTCTTATCCAGGCCTCCAAAAAAAGAGATAGTCTGCCCCCTACACGACCCAGAGACAGATCGGGGGCCATCCCTTCATGCCAATTTTGTCTTGGCGGGCTTCTTACGCTGCTCAGAAAAACCTGAAGTCTTGGCATTCAGGTGAATAATCTGCATATTTGCATCACACATGAATGAATGAGCTACCCTTAAGGCCTTAATTCATTCCTGTATCTCCTCGAGGGGAGTCTCTACCTTGACTATAGCTGACAGAGCATCACACCAATAGGTATCAGCTCCAGGCACTGCAGCGACTGCTGCTGCTGTTTGAAAAACGAACCCCTTGAGTTGGAACATCTTCCTTAACATGGACTCCAATAATTTTTTGTCCATGGGCTCCTTAAATGGAGAGCTATCTTCGAGCAGGATAGTTGTTCACTTAGCGAGAGTGGAAATAGCACCATCCACCTTAGGAATGGCCCCCCACAGCTTGAGCTGCGAGTCCAGAACGGGGAACAGCTTTTTAAACGAAAAGGGGGGTCATTCATTCTTAATAAAATTTGCCATTTTAATGGGAACTGGGAAGGTCTGTGGAGCCACCCTGTCCTCGTAAACCCTAGTTGAGGGATCAAAGGTTCCTCTGCAATTTCGGATCTGGAACCTCTAGCGTAGCTAGCGCTTCCTTTAGCAGAAAGGGCAAATGATCCATCTTAAATTTAAAATCTGGCTCCTCCAAAGACAGAGGCCTAGATGTCGCTGATTCTGACCCAGAAAGAGTGTCCTTCCGAAGAGTCGGAGTCATCTTCATCAGCGTATAATCTGTCAGAAGTGGAGTCGATGACCCCTGGGATGGATAACTATGATTCACCTTTCTCTTGTGCTTAGCAGGCATTGAAGGCCGCAGAAACTGCTGTCTGTAACTGCTCAGCAAAAAGTCAAAGGGCCCCTCCCGTGGGAAAATTAGGATCGGCCTGGGGAGCTGCATGTGCAATAGGAGATAAATGTAGGGAACGCACCTCGCGGGACGGAGAACCCTTAGAGGTGGACGGCTCAGTTATATTAAATACCTTGTTCTTTTTAGATATTGCAATATTATCAAAGCATGTGGAACAGAGTTGAGCAGGCGGATCAACCGGGACCTCCTCATAATATACACAGTTGTTAGGTTTAATTAAAAAGGGAGTACCCTCTAACATATCAGAGTCCTCCATAGCTTGCGCCTTTATAAAGGACTAGATATAAACTAATTGGCACCTTTATTTTCCAATGACCAGGGCACTCACCACTAGGGATGGGCGAATGTGTAAATTTCCGAATTCGAACCTTAGACCAAATGTTATTACCGAAATTCGAATTGCAAATCCGAATGTTGATATACGAATATTCTTAAAAATTCTATAATCGAATGCTATTTACAGTTTTCGAATGTCACTTTCGAAATCGAATGTTTATAATTAGATTGAATGTCCACATTCCAAAGTTCGAATTTAACATTCTATTTAACAAATACTATTCAGAAGTTCAATAGTTCATGTGGTATGGAATTTAGCAAATTGATACATAATAGATACAAATATATCAATTTGAATGTTTCTATTTCGATCAAATATTGCATAATTCGAATATTACATTTAAAGAAAGCATTAGAAATACTATTACAAACATATAAATTCGAATTTTTCGAATTCAAATATTGCATAATTAGTATATTACATTTAAATAAAGCATTATAGAAATACTATTACAAATATATAAATTTGAATTTTTCGAATTCGAATATTGCATAATTCGAATATTACATTTAAATAAAGCATTATAGAAATACTATTACAAATATATAAATTTTAATTTTTCGAATACGAATATTGCATCATTTAAATATTACATCTAAAGAAAGCATTAGAAATACTATTACAAACATATAAATTCGAATTTTTCGAATTCAAATATTGCATAATTAGAATTACATTTAAATAAAGCATTATAGAAATACTATTACAAATATATAAATTCGAATTTTCTGAATTCGAATATTGCATAATTCGAATATTACATTTAATTAAAGCATTATAGAAATACTATTACAAATATATTAATTTGAATTTTTTGAATACGAATATTGCATAATTTAAATATTACATCTAAAGAAAGCATTAGAAATACTATTACAAATATATAAATTCGAATTTTTCTAAACTAATATTTTCGAATGTAATCGTAAAATTTGAAACCGAACATTTGAAAATCGAATGTTAGAATGTTATGTAAACATACGAAATTCGATTCGAACTAACGAATGTGTTAAAATTTGTTTCATTTTTCAAATGTTGAGAAACATTCACCCATCCCTACTCACCACCTCCTATGACCCAGACAACAGAGAAAACGTTTCATCTCCTGCAACCACCGGTCAAGAAAGAGGAAGTTGAAGAGGCCGCACCCAGTCACATGGAGTGCCACGCAGCAACCGCCCCTGCACTAAAGAGAAGACGTGCCAAAAAATGCTGCGCCGACATCTCAAAAAATCTAACTGTTCACACATTGACAGAGCCTCATCTCACATATGTCGCAGCATAAACACAATAAACAGTAGACAACATTGTGCACAAAATCCCCCCTGTTCAATAACCACCATTCCTGGGGTATTAACCCTTGATTCTGTACAGATAAAAGGAGACACACTGTGACCCTGTCTTCTTACGTTATCATATGTATATAATGAAACGATCTTACCAGATTCTACGCCGTGGACCAGGAACACATCCTTTCAAGTGTGACAGGTTAGCAGCGTTGCTCCTGACATGGATTTGAGAGCAGAAATCAGGCAGTGAAACTTGTCAACGCTGATTGCTTATGGAGCTGTTAATCTGAGATGGGATGGTTTCACAGAAAGACTCTCCCTGCATTTCTGGACTCTAACTTTCACCCATGCTCTCACTGAGAAGGCTGACAGGTCTACTTAAAACTCCAGTCCTATTGCGAAGAGTACTACCCTCCATAAGATACTACTCCGAATCTTCCGACACTTCTCTGCCAACCTCCTGTGACGAAAGGCAAAGAATGACTGGGGGATGAGGGGAGTGGGGGAGGTATTTAAGCCATTGGCTGGGGTGTCTGCCTCCTCCTGGTGGCCAGGTTCTTAATTCCCACAAGTAATGAATGAAGCAGTGGACTCTCCTCCCATTAAGATGGAAAGTATATTTCTATAACAGTGTTGGTTATGTACAACTGGGAAATGGTAAATAAAGATAACATTTTTGGTGCTTACTAAAAAATGCCCGCATTGGCAGCATGATAAATCGTCCCCATAGTGTTTACATGAGTATAACTGTCATTTTTAATATATTTATGTTGTGTTTAGTGCAACTTTTATTTAACTCCCAACCCTTTTACACAAGGTTTTCAGTTGCACTAACCCGATGAGTGTAAAAAAGCGATTACGCTCTTGCATTTGCATTTACTTTTTACTTACAGAGCAAGCACAAATTTATGCCCCGCAATATTCTTATATCGCATGCACTAACATTATTGCCCCACCTGCAATCTAGCCCTTTATACTGCAACTGGGATTTATTCCATGCATATGGCACATGCCACTTATATTAGATGCATCAGACTGTCCTGATCCATTAGTCAAAGAAAGAATCTACTCTTCAGCCAGTTCTAGAATGTGTCTACTAGGTTCCACAAACAGGCACATACAATACACACACTCATATATAATATCCCTATAACACGAAGCTGCGATAGGGATCAAGATATGGCACATTATATTGCCCAAGCTGATCTCCCTACATTAGATCCAGACAAACAGACAGATTTAGATTTACCTATTACACATATGGAAGTCATGAAGCGATAGATAGTGATGTCGCGAACAGTTTGCCGGAGAACAGTTCCCGGTGAACATAGCTTGTTTGCGTTCGCCGCTGAAGGCGAACATATGCAATGTTCGATCCACCCCTATTCGTCATCATTGAGGAAACTTTGACCCTGTATCTCACAGCCTTCAGACACATTTGAGCCAATCAGCAGCAGACACTCACTCACAGACCCTCCCAGCTCCTGGGCAGCAGCCATTTTAGATTCATTACGATCTTGCATTGTTAGTGAGAGGAGGTTTAGTGCTGCTGCTGATATTATAGGGAAATAGATAGCTAGGCTAGTGTATTTAGTGTCCACTACAGTCCTGAAGGACTCATCTAATCTCTGCTGTAAGGACAGCACCCCAAAAAGCCCTTTTTATTTTCATTTGCCTAGCTGTCAGCCTGTGTGTGAGGCTCACAGCATATACTGTGTTTAGTGCCACCACTGATATCTGCTTAACATTAGTGTAAATTTAAACAAAACTTTTAAATCATTTTGCTAGTGCAATCTAATTTCATTTTCTATCAGGCCTGTGTGTCAGGCTCACACAGCATATACTGTGGTTAATTGCTGTGCCAGCCACCACTCATATCTGCTTAACATTATTGTAGATTTAAAAAAAAAAAACTTTTAAATCATTTTGCTAGTGTAATCTAATTTCATTTTCTATCAGGCCTGTGTGTCAGGCTCACACAGCATATAGTGTGGTTAATTGCTCTGTGCCACCACTGATATCTGCTTAACAATCATTAGTGTAAATTTAAACATAAAAACTTTTAAATCATTTTGCTAGTGTAATCTAATTTCATTTTCTATCAGGCCTGTGTGTCAGGCTCACACAGCATATACTGTGGTTAATTGCTGTGCCAGCCACCACTCATATCTACTTAACATTATTGTAGATTTAAAAAAAAAAAACTTTTAAATCATTTTGCTAGTGAAATCTAATTTCAGTTTCTATCAGGCCTGTGTGTCAGGCTCACACAGCATATACTGTGGTTAATTGCTCTCTGCCACTACTGATATCTGCTTAACATTATTGTAAATTAAAATAAAACAACTTTTACATCATTTTGCTAGTGTAATCTAATTTCATTTTCTATCAGGCCTGTGTGTCAGACCCACATCATATACTGTGATTAATTCTTCAGTGCCACCACTGATATCTGGTTAACATTATTTTACATTAAAAAAAAAAAAACTTTTACATCATTTTGCTAGTGTAATCTAATTTCATTTTCCATCAGGCCTGTGTGTCAGGCCCACATCATATAGTGTGATTAATAGCTCTGTGTTCCACCACTTATATCTGGTGTAACATTAGTGTACATTTTTAAAAACATTTTTTCATCAATCCTCTTCTAGTGTTATTTAATTTTAGTTGCCAGGCCAGCCTGGCTGCCATTAGTGCCAGCCTGTGTGTCAGTCTGCCAGCATATACTGTGCCTACTTCCATCCTCAGTGCCAGTCCACCACTCCTATCTGGTGTAACATTAGTTTAAATTTTGTAAAAAAAAACTTTTACATCAGTCTTCTAGTGTTATTTAATTTTAATTGCCAGGCCAGCCTGCCACTAGTGCCAACCTGTGTGCCATCACTCCTATCTGTTGTAACATTAGTGTAACTTTTAAAAAAAAACTTTTACATCAGTCTGCTATTGTTATTTAATTGCAGTTGCCTGTCTGCCAGTGTGTGTGCCAGGCCCACTTTCCAACTAGTGCCACGAATCATATTTGTTATAACAGTAGTGTAAATATTTAAAATAAAAACTTTTTTGACTGTGAATCATCAGTCTGCTAGTGCAATTGAATTGCAGTTGCCTGCCTGCCTGCCAGCGTGTGTGCCAGGCCCACTTGCCAACTAGTGCCACAATCATATTTGTTATAACAGTATTGTAAATATTTAAAATAAAACTTTTTTGACTGTGAAACAACATCTAGTGTAATCTAATTGCAGTTGCCAGGCCCACTTGCCAACTAGTGCCACCAATCATATTTGTTATAACACTAGTGTAAATGTTTTAAAAAAATATTTTTTGACTGTGAAACATCAGTCTGCTAGTGTAATCTAATTGAAGTTGCCTGCCTGCCAGCGTGTGTGCCAGGCCCACTTGCCAACTATTGCCACCAATCATATTAGTTATAACAGTTTTGAAAATATTTAAAATCAAAACTTTTTTGACTGTGAATCATCAGTCTGCTAGTGCAATTGAATTGCAGTTGCCTGCCTGCCAGCGTGTGTGCCAGGCCCACTTGCCAACTAGTGCCACCAATCATATTTGTTATAACAGTATTGTAAATATTTAAAATAAAAAAAATTTAGACTGTGAATAATCAGTCTGCTAGTGCAATTGAATTGCAGTTTCCTGCCTGCCAGCATGTGTGCCAGGCCCACTAGCCAACTAGTGCCACCAATCAAATTTGTTATAACAGTATTGTAAATATTTAAAATAAAAACTTTTTTGACTGTGAATCATCAGTCTGCTAGTGCAATTGAATTGCAGTTTCCTGCCTGCCAGCGTGTGTGCCAGGCCCACTAGCCAACTAGTGCCACCAATCATATTTGTTATAACAGTATTGTAAATATTTTAAATAAAAACTTTTTTGACTGTGAATTATCAGTCTGCTAGTGCCATTGAATTGCAGTTGCCTGCCTGCCTGCCAGTGTGTGTGTGCCAGGCCCACTTGCCAACTAGTGCCACCAATCATATTTGTTATAACAGTAGTGTAAATATTTAAAATAAAAACTTTTTTGACAGTGAAACATCAGTCAGCTAGTGTAATCTAATTGCAGTTGCCTTCCTCCCAGTGTGTGTGCCAGGCCCACTTGCCAACTAGTGCCACCAATCATATTTGTTATAACAGTATTGTAAATATTTAAAAATATATATTTTTTGACTGTGAAACATCAGTCTGCTAGTGTAATCTAATTTAAGTTGCCTGCCTGCCAGCGTGTGTGCCAGGCCAACTTGCCAACTATTGCCACCAATCATATTTGTTATAACAGTTTTGAAAATATTTAGAATCAAAACTTTTTTGACTGTGAATCATCAGTCTGCTAGTGCAATTGAATTGCTGTTGCCTGCCTGCCAGCGTGTGTGCCAGGCCCACTTGCCAACTAGTGCCACCAATCATATTTGTTATAACAGTATTTTAAATATTTTAAAAAAAAACTTTTTTGACTGTGAAGCATCAGTCAGCTAGTGTAATCTAATTGCTGTTGCCTTCCTCCCAGCGTGTGTGCCAGGCCCACTTGCCAACTAGTGCCACCAATCATATTTGTTATAACAGTATTTTAAATATTTTTAAAAAAAACTTTTTTGACTGTGAAGCATCAGTCAGCTAGTGTAATCTAATTGCAGTTGCCTGCCTGCCAGCGTGTGTGCCAGGCCCACTTGCCAACTAGTGCCACCAATCATATTTGTTATAACAGTATTTTAAATATTTAATAAAAAAACTTTTTTGACTGTGAAACATCAGTCTACTATAGTAATCTAATTGAAGTTGCCTGCCTGTCAGCGTGTGTGCCAGGTGCACTTGCCAAGTTAGTGGCACCACTCATATTTGTTGTCACAGTACTTTTAATATTTAAAAAATAAACATTTTTGACTTTGAAACATCAGTCTGCTTTTGTGTGTCAGGCTCACAGCGTATACTGTGCCCACTTGCCCAGTGCCACCACTCATAATTTGTTTAATAGTATTGTAAGTGTACATTTAAAAAAAAAATGACAGGCAGAGGCAGGCCACCCCGCAGGTGCCGTCGTGGTCATGGTGCTGTGATTCCTTTAGACCCTACAACTATGCACAGTGTTCAGAGGCCAGGTGCCAGGTGCCAGGGACGCGAAAAGTTCTGAGGAAGACCTAGTTGAATGGCTAACACAGGACACCCAATCTTCTACAGCTTCCGCTCCTAGTCCAGTGCCACTCGCCCGCCTGTCGCCACGACCAACACTAGCACCACAGCCACTTCACTTGATCTGTCAGAGAAGTTATTGACACATCAGTTGGAAGAAATGAGTGATGCGCAACCATCATTGACAGAGGATGTAGATAACAGTGATATGTCTCAGTCAGGCAGCATTACAGACATGGACATACGGTATGATGATGATGATGATGTTGTACCCGCTGCTGCTTCCTTTGTTGATGTGTCAGATATAAGTGAAGTGGTTGATGATGATGTGTCCGTGGATGTCACGTGGGTGCCCGCAAGAAGAGAAGAAGAAGAGGGGGAAAGTTCAGATGGGGAGACAGAGAGGAGGAGACAAGTTGGAAGCAGGGGGAGGTTGTCGCATGGAGCTAGTGGCACAGTAAGACAGCATGCATTGGCACCCGGGGTCAGCCAGACAGCACGCCGACGCCAATCAATGCATGCTGTTGACACCACCAGAATGCTGTCATCGCAGAGCTCAGCAGTGTGTCAGTTTTTTGTGTGCCTGCCTCTGACAACAGCGATGTCATTTGCAACCTGTGCCAAAAGAAACTGAGTCATGGGAAGTCCAACACCCACCTAGGTACAACTGCTTTGCAAAGGCACATGGTCTCACATCACAAACGCCGATGGGAAGAACACATGAGTAGAAGCAGCACACAAACTCAAAGCCGCCCTCCTCCTCCTGGTCCAGCATCTTCAGCCATGTCAACCACTGCTGTCTTCCTTCCCCCCTCTCAACCATCCTCCACTCAGTCTCTCTTATGTAGTAGTTCCTGGTCATCTGCCCACAGTCAGGTGTCTGTCAAGGACATGTTTGAGCGTAAGAAGCCAATTTCCCAAAGTCACCCCCTTGCCCGGCGTCTGACAGCCAGCTTGTCTAAACTCTTAGCCCGCCAGCTTTTACCAAACAAGCTGGTGGAGTCTGAAGCTTTCAAAAAATGTATATCTATTGGGACACCGCAGTGGAAGGTACCTGGCCGAAATTTATTTTCACAAAAGGCAATCCCAAACCTGTACTCGATTGTGCGAAAGGAAGTAATGGCATGTCTGGCACACAGCATAGGCGCAAGGGTCCATATGACCACTGATAGCTGGTCTGCAAAGCATGGTCAGGGCAGGTATATCACCTACACTGCGCATTGGGTAAACCTGCTGACGGCTGACAAGCATGGAATGCGTGGCTCTGCAGAGGAGTTGGTGACACCGCCACGACTTGCAGGCAGGCCTGCTGCTACCTCCTCTACTCCTCCTACTCCATCCTCTTCCATAACCTCTTCCTCGGCTGAGTCCTCTTCTGCTGCTGCGTCTTGCTCCACATCAACGGCACCCCCCCCAGCTCCCCAGGTACTATTCAACATCCAGGATACGGAAGTGTCACGCCATCTTGGGGTTGACTTGCCTGAAAGCCGAGAGTCACACCGCACCAGCACTCCTGTCTGGAGATTGGCAAGGTTGTTTCTGACAATGGAAGTAATTTGGTGGTGGCATTGAAATTGGGCAAGTTGACACATGTGCCGTGCATGGCACATGTGTGTAATCTGATTCTTCAACGCTTTGTGCATAAGTACCCAGGCTTACAGGATGTCCTGAAGCAGGCCAGGAAGATGTGTGGCCATTTCAGGCGTTCCTATACGGCCATGGTGCACTTGTCCGATATCCAGTGTCGAAACAACCTGCCAGTGAGGCGCTTGATTTGTGACAATCCGACACGTTGGAATTCAACACTCCTAATGTTCGACCGCCTGCTCCAACAAGACAAAGCTGTTAATGAGTATTTGTATGACCGGGGTGCTAGGACAGCCTCTGGGGAGCTGGGGATTTTTTTCAAATTACTGGATGCTCATGCGCAATGCCTGTAGGCTCATGCGTCCTTTTGAGGAGGTGACAAACCTTGTCAGTCGCACCGAAGGCACCATCAGTGACATCATACCATTTGTTTTCTTCCTGGAGCGTGCCCTGCGAAGAGTGCTGGATCAGGCTGTAGATGAGCGTGAAGAGAAAGAGCAAGAGTTGTGGTGTCCATCACCACCAGAATCAGCCTTATCAGCATTGCTTGCTGGACCAGCGGCAACGCAGGAAGAGGATTGTGAGGAAGAGGAGTCAGAGGAAGAATGTGGCTTTGAGGAGGAGGAAGACCAAGCACAACAGGCATCCCAGGGTGCTCGTTGTTGTCACCTATCTGGTACCCGTGGTGTTGTACGTGGCTGGGGGGAAGAAGATGCCTTCAGTGACATCAGTGAGGACGAGGGACGGGACATGATTAGCTCAGCATCCAACCTTGTGCAAATGCGGTCTTTCATGCTGTCGTGCCTGTTGAAGGACCCTCATATAAAAAAGCTGAAGGAGAACGACCTGTACTGGGTGTCCAGGCTACTAGACCCCCGGTATAAGCATAAAGTGACTGAAATGTTACCAAATTCCCGCAAGTCAGAAAGGATGGAGCAGTTCCAAAATAAATAAAAACTATGCTTTACACAGCGTATAAGGGTGATGTCACAGCACAACGGGAATCTAACAGGGGGAGAGATGAAAGTAATCCTCCTCCCACGACCATGGCGGCAAGGACAGGATGCTTTCCTGATGTGTTGTTGATGGAGGACATGCGGACCTTTTTTTTTTTTTTTTTAAATTCTTTTTATTGAAAAGAGCTCAGGGTAACAGTACGCAATTAATGCAGTGTTGTTCATGTTACAATTAAAGAGTATTTTGACAAAAAGCACGAGTTACACATGGTATATAGATAATAGAAATTGGTCCCAAAGACCTATCATTAAGAACATAATGTCTTGCAACACCATAACCAATTATGGGCGAATCTCTAAGACAGGCGAAAAATAAAATTCTGAAGTATCTTTACATGTTTAAAAACAAGCATGATGTGTCGGTATTGCAGCTTTCTCCTCCCCTGTCCCCTGAACTCTCTTAGATTTTAATTTTTATTAACTATATTAAACAAAATATAACCTAACATATAAAAACTAAACTAAAACACAGTAAACAAAAAAACAAACAAAAACAAAAAAAAACAACTAATTTCTGATTGAAGATCTATTGGTATCCATTCCTTACTGTCTGGTTTATATAGGGAATGACTAAGCATTGTTAATTTAGTAAAGTGATGAGTGAAATAGCTAAACAGCCTGCTTGATTATTAACATCCAAGATATAGATCTTCCAGGATGATACATTTTTCAAACAAAATTAGATGCAAACAGCTCCCTCTGCAAACCAACTCTTTTGAAAGGAGCAGATGATACAAGCTGAATTTAATAATCAGTGACATATATGTTAAGGATGTTGTTCTAGAATTTATAAATCTGAATATTGGTCACTGATTTGTGTTGCATCTTAGTGCTATGTTATTTAGTTAGGATTTGAAGCATATAGTTCCTAGGCTAAGAGAATATGTGGTTACAGAACAACTGGAATCCTAACATGCTCACTAATTTTGGTGTACTGGACTACTGTGAGAACCAGTTAGCAGCAATGATAAAGGCAATTGGGCAAGGTCAGTCTATAGTAATAAACAACAGGTATACATTTAGAAGTTGCTGCTAGCTCAAATTGCTGACCAAAAGGAGAAGAACCATTATTTTGTAAATTAAATTCGAGATGCAGTATTGCATTACACCCCTAGAGGTCCTCAGAGTTAATGATCAGTTAATTTTGCAACAGGAATGCAAAATGCCGATCCTGTGTTTTTCTTTTTTACATTTACATAGACACAATTTGAGAAGCTGCCCATTCATTCATGTTAGCAATATGTAAGTTCATGTGTATAACTAAATCTCAAGGAAGACTAAAACAAAACAAAACAACCCACATACCAAGACAAAAACAGATCAAGAAATGACTATATCATTGCCATAATGATTCTATCCAGGTATGCAGTTTCCTCGGCAGATCTAACAGGCTTCAGTGGTATTATCAAGGAAAGTGACCATAATGTATTTTAATTTTAACATTAACAGTGTGATAAAAGAGAAAAAAGTTGCAGGTTCATGATAGACTAAAATCTGTGCCGTACCATAGAAAGAAGATAGCTGCGTGCGGCTCCCACAATCACTCAGTCTCAGTAGTGACAACAAAATTATAAACTAAACCGTGGTGCATGGAGAACACTAAATTTGTTGATACAGTTATAAGGTGTTACCACTGTAGTTCTAAATGCTCCACAATCAAGGTAGCTACAAAGTTGTAGGCAATAGTCTGACTTAATTTAGCAATACATAGCCGGGTTATAAAGTGCTTTTAAACCTTTTACAATAGTTCCAAGCTTCTTAACTGAGTCCTCTGTACATGGGTAGCTTCTCCTGTCATATGAATGCACACTGTATGACAGCGGGTCGGTAGTTCTCCTATTTCCCAGTAATTCAGTCCTAATTGACCATTACGTTGCTAGGATATGGAGAATATACATATGCGAACAGTTCATGTAAGAGAGTGAGAACATTCCCTCAGAACAATAAAACAAAATAAAACAAATAGCCAACGGGGCTATGGCTAAGAACCAATCTGAAGAGTACATTTAGGAAATCCATAACATGGCAAAGCTTTTTCATCAACATTACCGCTAGAGTGCAGCGAATCTGTAAATTAGCCTTGCAACAGAAGTGATTTGTTATAATAATGAGGCTATTTTAATCAGCCCACTAGATCCAGAACATGTCCACTTAACCGACACCTCTCCTGTGTCTCTTAGCCCACAAGAAGCCAGAACCAATGATCATTTCACTTTGCCGGCACAATATCAGATGCCCTGAAGTGGAATATGTCACACGGTTGCTTTCTAACTCCTGCGCCATATATTCTTTTTGAGCCTTGGGTCCCACTACATTGTTTATGCAGGAAAGCGAGTCGGCATGGCACGCAGATATCTTTAAAGTGCACGGCTCCATGTTTAAAGGAAGCTCTTGTGTCTTATTCACCCTACAGCTTACAAGGCAGATATTATTCACAACGGGGCAGGGAAGGTTCAAATTTCCACCCATCTCTTTTATCTTCCCGTAATCAGGTGTAATAAGCGTGAGGATAAAGCTTGTTGGAGCATTAGCAGATCCTGTGTCCGTTAGTGTTAGGGCAGATCGATCAGAGGCTGTCTCCATTATTACTTCAGTGTGAACGAGTGCTGCGTTAGCAGGGGCCTGTTTCAAGCCCAGTGATTTTTTATACAGTTGAACCTCGCTCAAAAGTTCCCCTATTGATGCAGATAGGGAGTCAAATAAAGGTGCAAACAGTTCAGCTAGGTTAGCAGTAATATGTTCCATTCTGTCAAGGTATATAAGAAGATATAAAGATATGAACAATGAAAAACTATATACAGTGTGGCCGCTCTAGGTCCCGCCACAGCATCAGCTGGCTTCTGTCAGTAGAAATTGCTTCCCGGTAGCCAAGGGATGGAAATCCTTGATCCTAGAAAGTTCCCAGACACAAATATTGTCAAGGGCAGAACGGATGGCTGTAATTATGACCACCAAACAACTTAATGGATAACAGCTTATACAGAGCTACATAAGTTAGTGGCCATCTTGGAATGCCGCCCACCGGAAGTCTCATGCGGACCTTTTTAACTCCTATGCATCGCCAGAGCCTTTCGGGATCCAGCCTCAGAGAAAGACTCAACCGACAGGTAGCAGACTACCTAGCATTAACTGCGGATCTCGACACTCTAAAGAGTGATGGACCCCTTGACTACTAGGTGTGCAGGCTTGACCTGTGGCCTGAGCTATCCCAATTTGCAATCAAACTTCTGGCCTGCCGCTTCAAGTGTCCTGTCAGAAAGGACCTTCAGTGCAGCAGGAGGTTTTGTCACTGAGAAGAGAAGTCGCCTAGGTCAAAAAAGTCTTGATTATCTCACCTTTATTAAAATGAATGAGGGATGGATCCCGAAGGGACTGACATTGGGCGATATATTTGAGTAAAAAAGGCCTGATGATGAGATGAACTGCCTTGGGCTACAAATGGTACACACGCTGCCGTATTTTTTCTTAGAATGCCGGATGACTTGCGTGACTTATCCGCCAACAACTAGTGTTCAACCCGCAAGGTTTTAGGGTACTTTCCAACTGTTTTACACACATCAATTTTTCTGGTCACTGCTACAGCAGCGGCTGCAACAATACCTAATTTTTCAGGCATTTGGACATGCCTAATTTTTCTGGCTTCTGGTGCTGCACTGTGGCTACAAAACCCAAACCAAAAAAAGGCACATAACAGTGATGAAACTGTTAAGAATAGTACTCAGTCATTAACACACAACTCATATCTGGCGGCACAGTAGATTGCACGCGCAGTGCCCCAAATTTGAAGGAGAAGGACCGACCAAGCATCTTTTTCCATCTCCTGGTTCCTAAAAATGATGTCCAGGTTCCTAAAATCGATGCCATACCTGTACTGGATTGTTCAAAAGGATGGCATATGTGGTGTTTCCTGCTGTTGTGCCTGTTGAGGGTCGGGGACCCTTGTATAAAAATGCTGAAGGAGAACGAAGTGTACTGGTTGTCCAAGCATATTTTTCCATCTCCCGATTCCTAAAAATTATCTCCGGGTTCCTAAAATGGATGCCATACCTGTACTTGATTGTTCAAAAGGATGGCATATGTGGTGTTTCCTGCTGTTGTTTCTGTTGAGGGTCCTGGACCCTCGTATAAAAAGGCTGAAGGAGAACGAAGTGTACTGGTTGTCCAAGCATCTTTTTCCATCTCCCGGTTCCTAAAAATTATCTCCAGGTTCCTAAAATGAATGCCATACCTGTACTGGATTGTTCAAAAATATGGCATATGTTGTGTTTCCTGCTGTTGTTTCTGTTGAGAGTCCTGGACCCTCATATAAAAAGGCTGAAGGAGAACGAAGTGTACTGGTTGTCCAAGCATCTTTTTCCATCTCCCGGTTCCTAAAAATTATCCCCGGGTTCCTAAAATTGATGCCATACCTGTACTGGATTGTTCAAAAGGATGGCATATGTGGTGTTTCATGCTGTTGTTTCTGTTGAGGGTCCTGGACCCTCGTATAAAAAGGCTGAAGGAGAAAGAAGTGTACTGGTTGTCCAAGCATCTTTTTCCATCTCCCGGTTCCTAAAAATTATCTCCAGGTTCCTAAAATGAATGCCATACCTGTACTGGATTGTTCAAAAATATGGCATATGTTGTGTTTCCTGCTGTTGTTTCTGTTGAGAGTCCTGGACCCTCATATAAAAAGGCTGAAGGAGAACAAAGTGTACTGGTTGTCCAAGCATCTTTTTCCATCTCCCGGTTGCTAAAAATTATCTCCGGGTTCCTAAAATTGATGCCATACCTGTACTGGATTGTTCAAAAGGATGGCATATGTGGTGTTTCATGCTGTTGTTTCTGTTGAGGGTCCGGGACCCTCTTATAAAAAGGTTGAAGGAGAACGACCTGTACTGGGTGTCCAAGCATCTTTTTCCATCTCCCAGTTCCTAAAAATTATCTCCGGGTTCCTAAAATCGATGCCATACCTGTACTGGATTGTTCAAAAGGATGGCATTTGTGGTGTTTAATGCTGTTGTGCCTGTTGAGGGTCCTGGACCCTCGTATAAAAAGGCTGAAGGAGAACGAGCTGTACTGGTTGTCCAAGCATCTGTTTCCATCTCCCGGTTCTTAAAAATTATCTCCGGGTTCCTAAAATGGATGCCATACCTTTACTCTATTGTGCAAAAGGATGGCATTTGTGGTGTTTCATGATGTTGTTTCTGTTGAGGGTCCTGGACGCTCGTATAAAAAGGCTGAAGGAGAACGAGCTGTACTGGGTGTCCAAGCATCTTTTTCCATCTCCCGGTTCCTAAAAATTATCTCCGGGTTTCTAAAATCGATGCCATACCTGTACTCTATTGTGCAACAGGAAGTAACCTTACCATGGGTCACAGACCGCATGTCTTGTTGTTATATTTTGTCAGGGTAATCGGGCAGGCCATATAGACCTCACCCGATAGGGGGAGTAACACGTATTAAAGTGCTAAGAATAGTAATACTTAACACAACCTAGTTACCATGGCTCCCAGACCGCATGTCTTATTGTTATATTTTGTCAGAGTACTCAGGCAGGCCATATGGAACTCCACTGGATAGGTGGAGTAACACGTATTAAAGTGCTAAGAATAGTACAACTTAACACAACCTAGTTACCATGGGTCCCAGACCACATGTCTTGTTGTTATATTTTGTCAGGGTAATCAGGCAGGCCGTATAGACCTCCCCCAATAGGGGGAGTTACAGGGATTAAAGTGCTAAGAATAGTACTACTTAACACAACCTAGTTACCATGGGTCCCAGACCGCATGTCTTATTGTTATATTTTGTTTTATATTTTGTCAGGGTAATCAGGCAGACCATATAGACCTCCCCCGATAGGGGGAGTTACAGGGATTAAAGTGCTAAGAATAGTACTACTTAACACAACCTTACCATGGGTCCCAGACCGCATGTCTTATTGTTATATTTTGTCAGGGTAATCATGCAGGCCATATAGACCTCCCCAGATAGGGGGAGTTACAGTGATTAATGTGCTAAGAATAGTACTACTTAACACAACCTTAACATGGGTTTCAGACCGCATGTCTTATTGTTATATTTTGTCAGGGTAATCATGCAGACCATATAGACCTCCCCAGATAGGAGGAGTAACAGGTATTAAAGTGCTAAGAATAGTAATAGTTAACACAACCTAGTTACCATGGGTACCAGACCGCATGTCTTGTTGTTATATTTTGTCAGGGTAATCATGCAGGCCACATAGACCTCCCCCGATAGGGGGAGTTACAGGTATTAAAGTGCTAAGAATAGTACAACTAAACACAACCTAATTATGATGGGTCCCAGAACACATGTTTTATTATTATACTTTGTCAGGGTAATCATGCAGGCCATATAGACCTCCCCCAATATCAGGACTAACAGGTATTAAAGTGCTAAGAACAGTACTACTTAACACAACCTAGTTACCATGGGTCCCAGACCACATGTCTTGTTGTGATACTTTGTCAGGGTAATCAGGCAGGCCATATAGACCTCCCCCGATATGGGGAGTAACAGGTATTAACTGCTAAGAACAGTACTACTTAAACCAACCTAGTTACCATGGGTCACAGACCGCATGTCTTGTTGTGATACTTTGTCAGGGTAATCAGGCAGGCCATATAGACCTCACCCAATAGGGGGAGTAAAAGGGATTAAAGTTCTAAGAATGCTACTACTTAACACAACCTAGTTACCATGGCTCCCAGACCGCATGTCTTATTGTTATATTTTGTCAGGGTAATCAGGCAGGCCATATAGACCCCACCCGATAGGGGGAGTTACAGGGATTAAAGTGCTAAGAATAGTACTACTTAACACAACATAGTTACCATGGCTCCCAGACCACATGTTTTATTATTATACTTTGTCAGGGTAATCATGCAGGCCATATAGACCTCCCCCGATATCGGTACTAACAGGTATTAAAGTGCTAAGAACAGTACTACTTAACACAACCTAGTTACCATGGGTCCCAGACCGCATGTCTTTTTGTAATGCTTTGTCAGGGTAATCATTCAGGCTATATAGACCTCCCCCGATATGGGGAGTAACAGGTATTAAACTGCTAAGAACAGTACTACTTAACACAACCTAGTTACCATGGGTCCCAGCAACATGTTTTGTTGTTATACTTTGTCAGGGTAATCATGCAGGCCATATAGACCTCCCCCGATAGGGGGATTAAAAGGGATTAAAGTGCTAAGAATAGTACAACTAAACACAACCTAGTTACCATGGGTCCCAGACCGCATGTCTTGTTGTGATACTTTGTCAGGGTAATCAGGCAGGCCATATAGACCTCACCCGATAGGGGGAGTAAAAGGGAGTAAAGTGCTAAGAATACTACTACTTAACACAACCTAGTTACCATGGCTCCCAGACCGCATGTCTTATTGTTATATTTTGTCAGGGCAATCAGGCAGGACATATAGACCTCACCCGATAGGGCAGAGTTACAGGGATTAAAGTGCTAAGAGTAGTACTACTTAACACAACCTAGTTACCGTGGCTCCCAGACCGCATGTTTTATTATTAAACTTTGTCAGGGTAATCATGCAGGCCATATAGACCTCCCCCAATATCAGGACTAACAGGTATTAAAGTGCTAAGAACAGTACTACTTAACACAACCTAGTTACCATGGGTTCCATACCGCATGTCTTGTTGTAATGCTTTGTCAGGGTAATCATGAAGGCCATATAGACCTCCCCCGATAGGGGGAGTTACAGGGATTAAAGTGCTAAGAATAGTACAACTAAACACAACCTAATTATGATGGGTCCCAGACCGCATGTTTTATTATTCTACTTTGTCAGGGTAATCATGCAGGCCATATAGACCTCCACCGATATGGGGAGTAACAGGTATTAAACTGCTAAGAACAGTACTACTTAACACAACCTAGTTACCATGGGTCCCAGACCGCATGTCTTGTTGTGATACTTTGTCAGGGTAATCAGGCAGGCCATATAGACCTCCCCCGATATGGGGAGTAACAGGTATTAAACTGGTAAGAAAAGTACTACTTAACACAACCTAGTTACCATGGGTCACAGACCGCATGTCTTGTTGTGATACTTTGTCAGGGTAATCAGGCAGGCCATATAGACCTCACCCAATAGGGGGAGAAAAAGGGATTAAAGTGCTAAGAATACTTCTACTTAACACAACCTAGTTACCATGGCTCCCAGACCGCATGTTTTATTATTATACTTTGTCAGGGTAATCATGCAGGCCATATAGACCTCCCTCGATATCGGGACTAACAGGTATTAAAGTGCTAAGAACAGTACTACTTAACACAACCTAGTTACCATGGGTCCCAGACTGCATGTCTTGTTGTAATGCTTTGTCAGGGTAATAATGCAGGCCATATAGAGCTCCCCCGATAGGGGGAGTTACAGGGATTAAAGTGCTAAGAATAGTACAACTAAACACAACCTAATTATTATGGGTCCCAGACCGCATGTTTTATTATTCTACTTTGTCAGGGTAATCATGCAGGCCATATAGACCTCCACCGATATGGGGAGTAACAGGTATTAAACTGCTAAGAACAGTACTACTTAACACAACCTAGTTACCATGGTTCCCAGACCGCATGTCTTGTTGTGATACTTTGTCAGGTAATCAGGCAGGCCATATAGACCTCCCCCGATATGGGGAGTAACAGGTATTAACTGCTAAGAACAGTACTACTTAAACCAACCTAGTTACTATGGGTCACAGACCGCATGTCTTGTTGTGATACTTTGTCAGGGTAATCAGGCAGGCCATATAGACCTCACCCAATAGGGGGAGTAAAAGGGATTAAAGTTCTAAGAATACTACTACTTAACACAACCTAGTTACCATGGCTCCCAGACCGCATGTCTTATTGTTATATTTTGTCAGGGTAATCAGGCAGGCCATATAGACCCCACCCGATAGGGGGAGTTACAGGTATTAAAGTGCTAAGAACAGTACTACTTAACACAACCTAGTTACCATGGGTCCCAGACCGCATGTCTTGTTGTAATGCTTTGTCAGGGTAATCATTCAGGCTATATAGACCTCCCCCGATATGGGGAGTAACAGGTATTAAACTGCTAAGAACAGTACTACTTAACACAACCTAGTTACCATGGGTCCCAGACAACATGTTTTGTTGTTATACTTTGTCAGGGTAATCATGCAGGCCATTTAGACCTCCCCCGATAGGGGGATTAAAAGGGATTAAAGTGCTAAGAATAGTACTACTAAACACAACCTAATTACCATGGGTCCCAGACCGCATGTCTTGTTGTTATACTTTCTCAGGGTAATCATGCAGGCCATATAGACCTACACAGATAGGGGGAGTAACATGGATTAAAGTACTAATATAAACACAACCTAGTTACCATGGGTCCCAGACTGCATGTCTTGTTTTTATAATTTGTCAGGGTGATCATGCAGGCCATATAGACCTCCCCCAATAGGGGGAGTTACAGGGATTAAAGTGCTAAGAATAGTACTACTTAACACAACCTAGTTACCATGGCTCCCAGACCGCATGTTTTATTATTATACTTTGTCAGGGTAATTATATATCTATCAAATCGATCTATTTATCTTCTATCGATTCTATCTATCAATCTATGTATATCTATCTATCAAATCTATCTATCTCGTGGCTGGACTGATTTGAGACAGCCACTTGTGTTTCAGCCAAATTTGAAGTAGGAGGACAGACCAATCATTTTCTTCCATCTCCCTGTTCCAAAAATGCAGGCCATATAGCCCTCCCCCGATAGGGGGAGTAACAGGTAGTAAACGGCTAAGAATAATACTACTTAACACACCACGGGTCCCAGACCGCATGTCTTAATGTTATACTCTGTCAGGGAAATCATATATCTATAAAATCTATCTATTTATTTATCAAATCTATCTAACTATCAATCGTATCTATCAAATATAAATTGTATCTATTGATCGATGTAATTCGTATCTATCAAATATATATTGCATCTTTTGATCTATGTAATTCTTATCTATTATCAAATGTATATTGCATCTATTGATCTATGTAATTTGTATCTATCATATGTATATTGCATCTATTGATCTATGTAATGTATGTATGTAACTATCAAATCTATCTAACTCGTGGTTGTGCAAATGGACTGTTTGCAGTTGTTTGCGGTGCGTTACATGGGGAGTTTGGTCTGTCACTATGAAGCAGGCGTAACCCTTACACTATCTGATCGATACTACATCATACCTGATGTTTTAAAGCACGTTATTCAAAAAAAATTTAGGAATGTTAGGTGATTAAGGCACTTTATGGCTTAAAACCAGACTCTGCATCAACTATGTAATTTTCCGTGGGAGTTTTGCCATGGATCCCCCTCCGGCATGCCACAGTCCAGGTGTTAGTCCCCTTGAAACATCTTTTCCATCACTATTGTGTCCAGAAAGAGTCCTTGTGGGTTTTAAAGTTCGCCTGCCTATTGAAGTCAATGGCGGTTCGCGTGGTTTGCCGGTTCGCGAACATTAGCGGAAGTTCGAGTCCGCCGTTCGCGAACCGAAATTTTAAGGTTCGCAACATCACTAGCAATAGAATCTTTGCCCGCGAGTAAAAGCCCTGGACCAGATGGGTTTAGTAATAAGTATTATAAAATGTTTAAAGGGATATTAACGGGAAAATGGGGTTTATTTAGCAGCGCTAATAAAAGCTTGGAAATGATGATGCCAATCTAACTAATGTATTATACAATCTTGCTTATTTAAAAATTCTTATAAAACATAAAAACAACAGCAAATGCTATTCCTAATTAATAAAGGGACGTCTCCCTTATACAACACTTATATAAACAGACTAGAACCATATATTTATAAACCCTAGAATTCCAGGTATTAAAGAGTTTATTCTATAGATAACATATGGTAAGCAACAAATTGGTGAATTGAATATTTAAAAGGCACAAATGTATCAATCTTAATATATTAAAAGCAAATTGATTCAGCGCTAATGTTCAAATTTACTCAACTGTAATTAGAAGGTGAGAGTAACGGCTTTGATAACTGTGATTAGAAATTTAGCGTAACAGCTTTGCAGTTCTTTGGTAACAAATATCGTTATAAAGTTACACAGTTACTCTCCTTGGACATATAATTGGCTCAGGTGTGCTGGATAGTTAAAAGGCAAAAAACAGCCGTTATTCTGATTTTAGTGCCAAAACAATCATGGTTAATGGAAATGGTTAATTTAGCATATGAATACCTTGATGTCTTTAAAGTTCAGTTTGCGTTATTTAAAAACCGCAGTGCAAATTAGTGTACACAAAAAAGGATAACTACATCACCAGAACGGATCATCACCCCTGACCTCTGAATCAAAGAGAAGGTCAGGTGACTTATCAGAAGCACTAGGATCCAACAGTCTGTGAATCCCTCACAGTGAAGAATATCAGCGGTTGCAACCAGGACAGATTAAGGTACCACTACACTAATTTGCACTGCGGTTTTTAAATCACGCAAACTGAACTTTAAAGACATCAAGGTATTCATATGCTTAATTAACCATTTCCATTAACCATGATTGTTTTGGCACTAAAATCAGAATAACGGCTGTTTTTTGCCTTTTAACTATCCAGCACACCTGAGCCAATTATATGTCCAAGCAGAGTAACTGTGTAACTTTATAACGGTATTTGTTACCAAAGAACTGCAAAGCTGTTATGCTAAAATTCTAATCACAGTTGTTTCGATGCCGTTACGCTCACCTTCTAATTACAGTTGAATAAATTTGAACATTAGCGCTGAATCTATTTGCTTTTAATATATTAAGATTGATACATTTGTGCCTTTTAAATATTCAATTCACCAATTTGTTGCTTACCATATGTTATCTATAGAATTAACTCTTTTATACCTGGAATTCTAGGGTTTATAAATATATGGTTCTAGTCTGTTTATATAAGTGTTGTATAAGGGAGACATCCCTTTATTAATTAGGAATAGCATTTGCTGTTGTTTTTATGTGTTCTAAGAATTTTTAAATAAACAAGATTGTATAATATATTAGTTAGATTGGCATCATCATTTCCAAGCTTTTATTAGTGCTGCTAAATAAACCCCATTTTTTCCACTTATTCACAATTTAGTTCTCTTTGAGGGAAGAACTTTTTTAGCAGCAGGAATCCACCTTTAGGCGCTCCTATCACACTACACATAAAGGGATATTAACCCCACACCTAACTAATTTATTTAACTCTATAGACGAAAGAGAGGAATTTTCTAGGGAATTTCTTCTGTCCCATATTACGGTCATCCCCAAACCAAATAAATTAACGACATTAACTAGTAACTATAGACCCATTTCCTGACTTAATTCAGATCTAAAGATTTACTCCAAAATATTGTCTTCTCGAATAAATAAGATCCTCCCTGAGATAATACATGTAGATCAAGCGGGATTTGTCCCTAATAGAGAGGCCAGGGACAACACTATCAGGGTTCTTCAATTAATAGATTATGCAAAGTTAAAAAATATACCATCAATTTTAATTTCTACCGATTAATAAAAGTATTAGAGCGTATGGGATTTGGAGAAAGAATTCTTAGTTTATATGCAGACCCCTCGGCCAAAGTCAAAGTCAATAGGATTCTATCTTCTACCTTCCCCATTCGCAACGGCACACGTCAGGGATGCCCTTTATCTCCCACCTTATTCATTATTTTTTTTTTTTTTAATAATTTTTGTCTTATTGTCAATTGGTATTTCTAGAGAGGAGGTCCATGATTGTGCAATACATTCTAAGGTTCGTGTGTTATTGGGCTCTAGTAGCATTCTGTATATTGGGGAGATTGAGAATAGTCCTTGTGAAAATAGTGAGACCATCTGCTCAATGGGTCGTGTTTTTTTTAAAGTCTCCCCTTTTTGGATTATGCTGGTGATGTAATGCCTCATCTGAAGGTAGGCGTAGTGGTGTGTGTTGGGTAGGGAGTATTGAGCTTGCAGGGCTCTAAAACTTTTTATCGCATTATCTGCATCATCTAAAAAGTGTTGAATAGTTAGTAATCCCTGTTGTCGCCAGTCCCTGAAAGGCTGTGTAGTGAGACCTGCTATGAAGTTGGGATTTCCTAATAGTGGTAGGTATCTAGTACATGTTTGTGGAATCTTGAGCCAATTACAAAGCGCCCTCCATGTGCGTAGGGGCTCAGTCATTGGAAGCAGGTCTCCCACATGTTGTTGAACCTGTTGCCTAGTCAAATGTGGTAGTACTGACAATGAGTAAGGTGCCACTAATTCTTCCTCTAAGTCTTTAAAAGTGAAATGATCTTTTTGGCTCAGCCAGTCTATTGCTATCTTGGAGACAGCTGCCCAATTGTAGAGCATGAGGTTCGGCAGACCAAGTCCGCCATATGACACTGAGCAGGATAATTTCTGGGAGCTTATTCGATGTTTCTTTCCCACCCATATAAAGTTTAGTATTTTAGTGTTTATCAGCTTCAAGTCTGTTTTTCTTAACATGGCTGGCAGCATCTGGAAGACGTATAACAATTTGGGGAAGGTAATCATTTTAATGAGATTTATTCTACCTGAAAGTGATAGGGACAAACCTCTCCAGCTCTCCAACTGACTCACTAATTTTTTAATGAGGGGGGCATAGTTGATCTCGCACCAGTTATGGGGGTTCGGGGACAGTTTTATTCCCAGGTATTTGAAGTCATTAGGAACTACCTTAAAATCATAATCTAGGGGGTTTCTGAGACCTTGTGAAGTTAGCCATACCAACTCTGACTTATCCTGGTTGAGAAGGTAACCAGAGAATGTACCAAACTTGTGAATGAGAGTAAGAACCTTGGGGAGATTCTGTCTTGGCTCTGGGACGAATAGAATCATGTTGTCTGCGTATAAAGAAAGGTGGATGATCGAGCTCCCTATCCTCAGTCCCTGAGTTGTTTCTCGGATTGCTTGGGCGAGGGGTTCTATCGCCAAGTCGAATAGGAGCGGCGAGAGCGGGCATCCCTGTCTCGTGCCTCTGTAGAGTCTAAATGGGGGGGCAACTCTGCCATTAATAATAACAGCAGCCATAGGGTTTTGATATAAGCTTTGTACTGCTCGCAGGTAGCTGCCTGCTATACCAAATTTTTTTAAGGTTAAAAAAAGGTATTCCCAAATTACTTTATCGAATGCCTTTTCAGCGTCAAGGGCAATCATGCATGCTTTAGTATCCGGGAGTGAAGTGTGTTTTTTTGGTGTTTCCAATAATAGGATAGAACCAGTTGGACCTTTCTAATGTTTTTTACAGAGGACCTTCCCTGTATGAAGCCCGTTTGGTCTTCGTTGATTAAAGATGGCATAACCGAATTTTTGTTAGGAGCTTGTAGTCCGTATTCAATAATGAAATCGGACGGGTAAGACTCTGGTGCTAGCGGGTACCTCCCTGGTTTTAGTATTATGCTAATCTGGGCTTCAGTGAAGTTGCCATTAGGTATAGTTTGTCCTGTCAGAATGGAGTTATATAGAAGTGCCAATGTATCTGATATTTCAGCTCTTAATAGTTTATAGAACTCCGCTGGCATACCATCAGGGCCAGGGGTCTTGCTCGACGGTAGGTCTTGTATGGCTCTACTAACTTCAGTGACTGAAACGGGGGCATTTAATACCTGTGATTGTTCCTCCGTAAGTTTAGGTAAATGTAGTGTTTCTAGGAATGTATGAACCTTATTGTGCTCTATTTCTTGTGGGCTGTATAGTGTTGTATAATAGTCTGTGAATATTTTTTGTATCTCGTCCGTACGTGTGTGTATTTTGTCTGCTTTCCTAATAGCCTGTATAACATTTGGGGGTCGAGTCAGTTTAGTCAGAAGTGCAAGCGATCTACTGGTCTTGTTCCCGAACCGGTAAAACTTAGCCTGCAATTTAGTGTTAGCTTTTAGCGTGTTTTGTAGAAGTAGACTATCTCTGGTTGCCTTGAAGAGTCTAAAGGCATTTCTATTCTCCATGTTAGGGGTTCTAAGGTATTTGTTCTGTGCGTTCATCAACTGCTTGAACATAAGTTCTTCGCGTGCCCTGCCTCTCTTCCGAATACCTGCAGCGTAGTTTGAAATCACCCCTCTCAGCACTGCCTTTGCTGTTTCCCAGAACAGCAGAGGGTTCGATAAGTGCTGTCTATTGATAGTGTGATATGCATTCCATTCCCCAATAAGGTAATTTAGAAGATTGGGGTCTTTAGCCAAATAGTTGGGGAAAAACCATCTATTGTCTCTTGGCAAATCTTTTTTAGTATTAATCGTGAGTTTGACTGGGGCATGGTCTGAGAGAGTGACTACATCATTTATCACCTCCATAATATAGGTGGCTAGGGTTTTGGTGACTAGGAAGTAATCTATTCGGGATAGAGTGTGTTTAGAGGGAGATATACAGGTGTAGTCCCTTGCCTCTGGGTTACGCAAGCGCCAAATGTCCACTAAACCGAGCCCCTTCTGAAACTTCTTGAGTATTCTTGTCTCCCTGTTAGAGTTAGTGTTAACCGTTACTTTAGTCGAAGCATGGTCTGGGTTTTTAAACCGATCGAGCGGGACATGTGGTTCTATGTTGAAATCTCCCCCAATTATTATAGGAAGGTGCACGGACTTCAAAAGTTGTGTCTGTAGCTTTGTCCAAAAGGGTTCTTTTTTACTTATCGGGCCATACACTCCCACTAATGCAAAGGATATGTCTCCTAAATCTAGATGTAATATCACATAGCGACCTTCAGCGTCTACCTCTCTTTGTGCTATTTTGTAAGCTAGTCCTTTCTTAAACAGAATAGCTACTCCTCAGGACCGACTCCCTGGTAAAGATGTGCTAATGACCTCCTGTACCCAACCCTGTTTTAGCTTGGCGTGTTCGTCAGCAGTAAGATGCGTCTCTGTCAATACTGCAATGTCTGTTCCTTTTTGCCTAAGTAACTTCAGGATACACTTTCTTTTGATAGGGGAGGTGATCCCTCCCACATTCCATGTTGTTATGTTTGCTTTTGTGTTAGCCATGGTGGACCCTTGTGTGTAAGAGATAGACCTTGTGTGTTATCCAATTATAGAACCCGGGAGATCTAGAGTGTAGTGTATGACTGTTGGGTACCTGATCCTGACGTGATTCAGGGCTAAATAAGAGAAGCCATCTCACCTCATTGTAGGTGTATCCCCCTGTCCGTAGCTCCTTCCTGCCGTGGCTTGGAGACATGGTCAGAAACTTTTCTCTGTGTTCACTGTATGTGACAAGGACTGCAAAATATTGGAACAAAACAAGAGTAAAAAAACAAAAACAACAATAATAACAGTCATCACAATCAACAATATGGTCATGGCTAAGTAAGATAGATAGCATTTGCCCACTGTTTTTCCTTTAATTTTTTGAAACTGGTCCTAGCCTAAGCTTAGACTCAAGATTATACTTTAACTTAAACTCAGACTTAAACTAAAACTCCCCTCCCCTACAGGAAGATACTAACTGACTGAAGGCGAGGGAACCCTTATATGAAATGTGATCATGGCTCTCACAGAACTCCAGTCCTGACTTGTAAGAAATCGACAGTCTTATGTCTATAAAACAAGATGATCAAACGTTAAGGCAAAGAGTGCACAGTGACAATGTTCACTCTGGTTCTAATGGTATGGCTGGCTCTTCATTGGATTGTTCTCCATCCTCCGACTGTAGATATTTCTGAAGTTGCCCAGGGGTATCAAAAAACCTTGGCCCTCCTGGTGTCTGTAATCGTAGCTTGGCTGGAAACAGCAAAGCAACCGTCCTTCCCTTTTCAATTAGCCTCTGACAGTGGGGTGAGAATTCTCTTTGCCTCCTGGTAACCTCTGTTGAATAGTCCTGAAATATGAGCAATCTTTTCCCTTCGAAAGGGATAGGGCCCATCTTGCGGTATGCTCTAAGGAGTTCCACCTTATCTTTGAAGTTTAGGTACTTGATTAGGACATGTCGTGGTGTTTCTCTATTTTGCTGCTCTGATCTCGGCTGACCTCTTTCGGCAACACATGGCCGTGCCGAGTCGGGTATTTTAAGCAGTTGTGGCAGCTGGTTTTCTGCAAAATGAAGCAGGGAGGTGCTCTGTACTGACTCTGGTAGTCCCACCACTCGCAAATTATTCCTGCGAGACCTGTTTTCAAGGTCATCGAGGCGAGCCTTCAGATCTAAGTTTTGCTTTTGGAGATTAGATACAGAGTTTGATATCTCTCTATGTCTATGTCTCAGGGGGAGCCAGGGATAAAGAGTGTACCTCTGCATGATGTTTAGTGCGCCTGTCGGCGGTCTTGTTCTTTGACGCCATTTTGTTAGTGGTTTTATGAAAACTGCTGTAGTATTTATGCATGCGCTGTCCGTCTGGCTTTCGGCCCTATGTTGCCCTCAGTGATGTGTAGTCAATTCAGCCTTGTATGTGTGAAACCTTGATAAACTTAACAGCTGCAGGGCAGAGCCTTTTCAAGAGTTGCAGCACTGTGGCAATTGAGGCTAAGTGTAGCTACAGAGCAGGCTCCTCACATAGGCCGGCGGTTAGGGGAGGAGGAGTACAAAAAATAGCAAGCCCGGTCTAAATCATAGTATGTCACAGTCTTTCATCAGCATGGCCCCCATCCTTCCCAGCAGACATCGCTGTGTGCGGGGTAGCTTGTCTCCTTTTCCCCTTTGAGTGAGTGTAAGGACATGAGGAAACAGTCTCAATAGAGGTTTGTTAAGTTAAGGGTGATGTCTAGCCATGCGGGTGTGTTTGGTGGGTGCAGGTGCTGAGTTACGTTACCCTCTCTTAGTCTCCAACTCCCGCAGCATGTATTAGGCAGTAGCTGTGTTTCTCCTGAGGGTCTTATCAGGTTATGTGTAGGTACGGCAGGAGCTTGATGTGTGATGTGGGTGCTTTTTTCTTTCTTGGTATTCACCCGCTTATGTGATGTGTGTCGTCACGGGGCAGCCAAGATGGCGCCTGCAGATCCGTTCTCCTCCGGTTCAGCTTCCGTGGTCAGGGCAGTTTCTGCGCCCTCACGCTTTCGTGCCAGGTCGATATCCGTGCTTGGTGATGTCCCCAAGGCAGGATTCCACAATGGAGTTGCGTGGGAGTAAGGGGAAGCAGCTAAATGTTGGGTTTGTTGAAGATGTTAGCGGAGCTCACATTTCTTGCTGCTCTCCCGTTGCTCCTCCCACCGGAAGTCTTACCTTATTCATTATTACTATGAAAGTTTTAGCAGCACATATAAGAAAGAACACTCATATCAAATCTATTCAAATAGCACAGAATGAATACAAATTGAATATGTACGCTGATGATGTGTTGATATCCCTGGCCTCTCCTTCAACATCCCTGCCTTATCTTTTGGAGGAATTTGAAAAATTTGGTAATTACTCCAATTTTTTAATAAACACCCAAAAATCAGAAATCCTTAATATTAACCTATCCCCACAAGAATTTACAGATCTGGGAAATGTTTTCGCATACCGAAGGCAGCCTCACTCTATTAAGTATTTAGGAATTGAAATTTCTGATAAAAACTCAAAACTATTTGAACTAAATTACTTAAAACTGTTAACAAATCCTTGTGGTGGGGCAGAATACAGACAATCAAAATGAATGTTTTGCCTAGAATTCTTTATTTATTTCAAGCCGCCCCAAGTTACTTATCTCCCACATTCATTAAGAAATTGCAAACTAGTATAAACTCCTTTATATGGGGCTCACACAAACCTAGAATAGCAAAAACTTCTATTTATCGTTCTTTAGATGAAGGAGGCCTGGGGGTACCTAATATGACACTATATTATCAGGCAGTAACATTGCAGAGAATCCTAGAGTGGCACACAGGGATTAATACAAAAGCGTGGCTTTCATTTGGCTCACAGCTTTTAAAAATGCTGCAGGTAGGAGCACTATGCTGGATCGCTGGGAAGCATAGACCACCAATCCTACAAAAGATAACCCTATTGAAGCAGGTATTTCAAAATTGAGATAAGATATTAAAGAGCTATACGGGACTATCTTCTATAAAATCTCCACTGTCCCCTGTCTATGTAAACGCTGAATTTAAAAAAGGATTGGAAATAGGAGATAGTGGAGCTGGATACTCAATACCACTTTGCGCATTGGTTCACAATAATAAATTAAAACCGAGAGTTGAGCTGAAAAATATAGCAGGGGGAATTTTTACAAATTGGTTGAAATATGCCCAATTGACACATCTAGTACACACCTCTCCATATAGGGGAAACCTCTTACGTCAGCCTACTGATTTTGAAAAATTATGTTTAAACACCACTCCAATTAAGGGTACCCTGTCTATTGCAAGGAAAATATTAAGCAAACTGAAAAATGTATCACTGTGTGAGGATTTATTATATGATTAATGAGAACCCAGTTGTATCTACTCCACTCAGTCTCACACCAAACCTAGGTACCTTGATAAACTAGGAACCTTATTTTGCTCATTGACTGAGGGTGACCTGTTTAGGTCAAAAGTAAATTACAACTAACTTTAGTTGCAGGAGATATGCACAACAATGTGTTTAAAGTTTAATACTATGTATGTGCTAATACTCTCCAAATTAAAAGAATAGATAATTGCTAAATAATAGATAATCTCTTTGGAGAATGTGAAAAATTATCAACTTTATGTAATTGAAGCTCTGTTAGTATATCTTCATATGGAATGTAGCATATCACTCAGATACAAAACTTGAATGTTTAGGGTAGTATAGTTCATATGCAAACTTATTTGTAGATACAGCAGGATTGTTATAGCATTATATTATATGCAGAAATAACCAGGTTATATGCAGGAGATGTTAAGCATGCAAACTTTCCAGAAGTAACGTATATGTAGAAGTTTGATTTGTTAGTTTATACAGTCTTTGGAATAATATGATATTAGCGTTACTACGGCAATAACTTTA